>NC_064638.1:300494000-300797031 GCF_023864345.2 Schistocerca serialis cubense
CGACAATCCTTCTTTCGACGAACAATACGAGACTGGAATAGAAGGGAGAACTGATAGAGGTACTCAAGGTACCCTCCGCCACACACCGTCAGGTGCCTTGCGGAGTATGGATGTGGATGTAGATGTAGATGTAACGAGCGATCGATCGTCTGTAATGTTATGTTACAGCGTGTGTTAAGGAGATGACACGAAAAGAACTGTTGGCTACTGTTACCCGTTCCAAGCAAAGGGCTCCAATTTATGCAAACGTCAGCCACGCCACAATAGGACGCCTAAGGAAGGAACGCGAAAATAAACTGCGTGGTTTACACGGATCGCCACGACGGAAAAATTGTAATTTTGGGAGGAAACCCGTCGTCGTAGACAATTTCATAAAATCGATCCTTCCACAAACGATGGAGGACTTTTACATAAACCAAAAGATAGTGCCGACATTACGGAAACTACTTATTGCCGTAAAACAAAAAAATCCGTTTTCCATGTTTACACAAGTTTCACTCATAACAGACTCACCAAAAGGAATATTTAACTTTTCTAAAATTCCATACACTTTATTCTTAAAACAAAATTTAATAAAGATTAGATAATCTGTTTTTACACAAAACAAATAATCGTTGATGCTACCAAAACACATGTATCCTTTTTGATAGCTGACAACAGAGCAAATAGCCAATGTGTATAACATTGTACACATACTTTTCAGACACATTTACGAAGGCAGTGACAAAAAATGTAGTGCAAATCGGACTAGTACAACACACGAAATTTTAAATTTCTTGTTACTTTTTAAACACTCATCGTGTTGCAAGACTTGTTAAGTTTCAACGCAGTCCTTCGAAGAAAACTTCTATCCTTTAATAGAAACACAAGGTGAGAGTAATTCTTAAATTCTACAGATTCATTGCGCTTTATGGGGTAGCAGTAGAGGAACATACATTCACATTTACAGGCATTCGGTTCCATGTTTGTAGTAGAATCCTGACTTACGTTCTTATGTTAATATTATTTACTCTATAGCGTTGTGTTTCGGAAGAAGCTATCGTCCTTTTGATTCTTTACGGTATTAAAACATTTGTCTAAAAATGAACGCTGCCGGGCCGTATATGTACACGGCGTTGCAACCGATTTAAAGCGCGCGCCGCGACAGGGCCGGTACTGCGTTGTGAAACAACCTGTGGAGGCGCCTTGTGACGTGCTGGGTAGGCAGAGTGGGGACTCACTCGCTCTTCAGTGTACCGACAGACTATAAACGGGCACAGTGAGGATCCATAAGAAACGCATTGTCGTTGATACAATCTGTCATATTTCAATGTCAGCTAATAACGTATCTATCATTAAAACTTTCAGTAGACGGTCAGATTCAAAGTGTGGCCATTCAACAGTCACAGTCGGTAGAGCGAAATGAGTATCGTCGCAGAATGATGAGGTAGCTGGAATGTGATTCTTGTTTGCGGCTCAGTGGATCCGAATATTTTTATTACTAGTCTTCGCTTTTTCTATTAGGATCTGATACTTTCTTTTCAGTGCAATAAAAGTATATTCTCTAATATTCGATGTTACATAAGTAACAGTACGTTCCATCTGAGGAAGGAGTTTGTTCGAATGGTTTAATCTACAAGACAGATTGCACTATTTGCAGTAAGATATTTTACACTTTCTTGTTATAAGTTTTTTTATTTCACGTGTTGTGAAGATTCTGCTGCTGAATAGGAAAAGTTATAAAGTAAGACTTTGAATCGCTCTATTTGTTACGGAACTTTTATAAGCCAATGTCCTTTCTGACTGGACTTGACACCTTCTATTTCTGCCTTGTAACATGTCCATGAATACTACAGGCAGGACAACGTGACTCTCACATGGGCAAGACAGCAAAGGCGCGTTTTAATAGCGCTAGCTTAAGAATTTTACACCCATCCATTTTGTAAAGTGGGTGATAGAGAGAAACGTGTGACGAGGGCCTCCCGACCGCTCACCTGGTGCAAGTCTTTCGACTTGACGCCACTTCGGGGACTTGCGCGTCGATGGGGATAAAATGATGACGATTAGGACAACACAACACCCAGTCCCTGAGCAGAGAAAATCTCCGACCCAGCCGGAAATCTTACCCGGACCCTTAGGATTGACAGTCTGTCACGCTGACCACTCAGCTACCGGGGGTGGACAACCGGGTGATGTGTGAGCCAGATGCAGCCGACAGCTGCCGCTGGCGAGCGCTGCGATCGCGTGTACCACAATGAGACGCATGTGCTGTATGCACGAGTCACATCGTTTCAGGGCGTTCAGCAGCACTTTGAACTTGGCACTCACAACACCGTCCGTGTAGTGACAGCATTACGCTTCCCTAGAACAATGCGCGGAGATCAGCGCAAATACTGTTGAGTGGTACTTAAGATAGGTAAATAAATTAGTGAAATCAATGTGAAGTGAAGTAGAAATTAGAAAATAAATGAAAAACTTTGTTTAGCTTAGAAGAGTTACACACTGGCAAACAGCGGGCAGAGCAGCAGAGGCAATGACCGTGAAGTCAGCACGTTCGGAAGCCATCGCCCTCCCCACATAAGCAGAAGCTGTCGATTCAGCCGTCAGGGCATCGCCCGTTCGGCTCACGTGTTTCTCAATTGTCACATGTGATCAAAGGCCCTCGCCTAAATTCCGAGAGCCAATGACCGACGTTAAGAAGATTCTTCGAGAAGCTTTACAACGTGACAGAAGAGGCAATGACCGTGAAGTTGTTCACCTCCAACGAACTGAAGAGAATAAATACGCGAGACGCAGTGGGCCTGACAGTAGTAGTTTTCAGTTCAGTTCCAGTACAGTCGGTGCTGAAGACCGTCATGCAGGAAGAGAGTACATTGTACACAGAAGCACCGAGTCTGCTGCTGTAATGGAATAGCAAGCAGCAGCCTCGGCGCCAGAAGACAGACGTTAGAAGGCATTTGAGGCCTGATTTTTATGTACCCAGGTGACTCATGAGGACGCAAAGGAGACGGCCTCACATCAGCAGTCACCTGTGAGCTGGGACGAAGATCTGACAGCCGAAGACTGGCAAGAGGGAGTTCGTCGTTGGAGTCCGGGACACTGGCCTTGCCCCGTCGTGCCACTCCGCTGGCCGACGCACGACACACGTGGCCGCATAGAGCAGAGAAACACTGGGACGCCACATCCGAGGTATCACCATCCCATTCACGACTTACTTCTCAATAATTAAACGGGCCACCTCGCGATGCGCGTCTCCAGTCAACTGGGCGAAACGGCGACACGAGATACACACCACCGTGCGTAATAAGACGACGCCGCTCACGCAAGCAGAAGGCTTTGCAAACTACACAGCTGCCGCTATCCCAGCCAGAACAATCCAGTAAGGAAACCATTGTACAAAACTTTCGATAAAAGTTATCTTATGTAAAAATGCCTTTTGATTCTACCTCGTACCTGAGCCAAGGAAGAACCCACCCTGCACAAATGTTGTTAAGAAAGGAAAAGTAATTTATTTAGTGTTTTTCACGCTGACATAATGCTTTAGAATGAAATGCCATTTGCAGTAATGCTCATCCCGATAGTTGACCAGCACCAACAGAGGAAACCCAGTTACAATACGGAGTAGCGGGGAACAGAGAGTATTCGTTGTAAAGGGGTACCATTGAGAATAACGACGACTATAGATACAACGTGTCCTCTGTGTCAGGAGATGAAAAGCAGTTCGTTATAACATTAACGAAGAATGCTAACAAGTTAGAAATTACTACAATAATAGTGATTGCGATATTTCTCTTGGCAGTTTCAACCAAGTAGGTGAGCGAGTAAGGTAACCAGGAAAATAACAATAACTACAGTTGTGCTATAGCATACAATGTAAAGAATTTCAGGCAAACAGTGTTAGATTAAGTAATACTACAGTTAACGGTAACCATGGAAGACATTAGCAGGAAGATAATTACGGAGTTACAGTTACAAGAACAATAGGTAAAGGCACAGAAACAGAGATAGTTGCAGAGTTGGTACAATTTCAAGATACAAGGAGAGATGTTGCAAAAGATTAGTATTAAATTAAGGTGAGAGGTGTTGAGTTTTCGCTTTGGCTCGCGTAGTTTCTCTTAATGCTGTTCAGTTCTGACATGTTTGTAAATGCATTCTTTTCAGGGGCGGTCTTAATTACGCTGCCGTCCAGAGTCCATACATTCTGAAGGCCGAAATGGGGTGTGGCGCTGTTTTAAATCCTTAGATGGTCCTTTGTAAGATCTTATCTTATTGTAAGCCCTGTCGTTGCTAATTTTTTTCTTGTGGCTGAAGATCTGTGTTCTTTTTCAATGTGAGGCAAACTTAACAACTATTGGACGTCAACCTTACGTATGTCAATGCCTAATATTTCTCGTGCAACCTGTAGAGGAGGTTGTCTGTGTCTTCCGGCTCATCTTCGCTACGCCAAAAAGCCGCAGGCTATTTCGCCTTTTTATGTAGCCTGAAGGTGAAGCGAGGAGAAAGGAAACGGAAGGAACTATTAAGGTAAGGTGCACTGGGATCTTACGCAGAATCAGCGGCGATGAGGGAAAATGTATGCCAGACTGGGACTCGAACCCGGGGTCTCCTGCTTACTAGCCGTTGCGTTAACCACTGTGGCAGCCGGACGCAGTGTCGAGTCCCGCCTCGGCACGCCTCCCAGCCCGCCCACGTCCCCTACCGGCAGTCCCGCCCGTGCCCTCCACTCTCCCTACTCAGATTCCCGCGGCAGGTCGAACGCAACTGTGCTTCCGCACTCAGTGTGGTAGATTCACTGCTCGTAGAGGCGAATCAGTTATATGAAACCGTGTTGTCTGTTTATTCAAACATGTCAGAAAGAACAGACATCGCGTATCCCTAATATTTCGCCTTTACTGCCCTCTCGGAAATTCGTCACACTCAAATGTCTGAAACTCGAAGTATAAAGCTGTGAAATGTTTAGCGATGCATGAAACGTGTATCGAAAAGACATATTAAACGCCACTGAAGGGGAAGCGTTTACCGAGGGCTACAAAAATGTTTCTACTGAAGTCGGATTTGAGTGTGGCTGTGAAGTTATCTGGTAACGCAGAACAGGTCTAGGTGAAAAGAAGGTAATGTTGGATGTTATTACCGGCCTCCCGAGTCCGTCGAGACAGAGTTATTCGAAGAAAATCTACGCTCAGTAGTGCGGAAGTACCCAAACCGTGCAGTATTAGTTCCGAGCGTAGACTAGGACACCTATGGATTCATTACAAGGTTTCCACATAAGTAGCCTTGCGAAGTACTGTTGAACACGCTTTTTTCGAAAACTGTCTTGAGCAGCTAGTTCGAGAGCGCACATACAATGGAAATACACACATAAAAAAATTTGCGTGACCCCTGTTCCCAGAACTCCTGGAGATAAACGTTGACTGTGAATATCGTATCACATACACAGTCCCTTTGACTGTTTAAAGATATCACTAAAACCGACCAAAGATGTGAGCAACCGTGCATGAGCAGCGCCTATTAGACAGACGGGGTCCGACAGCCGATCCGTTCCAGTCATTCCACCACAAAGGAGGTACACGGCTCGTGTTGTCTGTAGTTCAACCGTGCCTAGACCGTCAATACAGCAGTCCACATTGATAGTTTGTGCCAGGAAGGGCTCTCAACAAGGGTAGTGTCAAGGCGACTCGGAGTAAACGAAAGCGATGTTGTTCGGATATAGAGTACATACAGAGACACGGGAACTGTCGATGACATGTCTCGCTCAGGCCGCCCGGGGGCTACTACGGCAATGGATGACCGCTGCCTACGGATTATGGCTCGGAGGAACCCTGACAGCAATGCCAACATGTTGAATAATGCTTTTCGTGCAGCCACAGGACGTCCTGTTACGACTCAAACTGTGCACAGTAACCTGCACGATGCACGTCTTCACTCCCGACGTGCATGGCGAGGTCCATCTTTGCAACCGTGACACCGTGCAGCGCGGTACCGATGGCCCCAATAACATGCCAGATGGACCTCTCAGCATTGGCATGACGTTCTCTTCACCGATGAGTGTCATATCTACCTTCAACCAGACAATCGTCGGAGACGTGCTTGGAGGCAACCCGGTCAGGCTGAACGCCTTAAACACACTGTCAAGCGAGTGCAGCAAGATGGAGGTTCCCTGCTGTTTTGGGGTTGCATTATATGGGGCCGATGTACTCTCTGGTGGTCATGGAAGGCGCCGTAACGGCTGTACGATGCGTGAATGCCATCCTCCGACCGATTTTTATTATTATTATTGTTATTATTATCTTTACTTTCTCAGACGTTACGTCTGGTTAAGAATGGAGTGCCGCGGACCTTTATCAAGCGTCACTTCCTTTTAACTGTACGGTATATGTTATATTGCATTTAGGAACTTTCGGGTAATTGAACATGTATCAATAATTATAGATTTCTGTAGTTGTATATATATGTTTGGATGTAGCTGTATTGCATTGATGTATTGGTGGATATTGTGTGGTATGACTCCTGTAGTTGATAGTATAATTGGTATGATGTCAACTTTATCCTGATGCCACATGTCTTTGACTTCCTCAGCCAGTTGGATGTATTTTTCAATTTTTTCTCCTGTTTTCTTTTGTATATTTGTTGTATTGGGTATGGATATTTCGATTAGTTGTGTTAATTTCTTCTTTTTATTGGTGAGTATGATGTCAGGTTTGTTATGTGGTGTTGTTGTATCTGTTATAATGGTTCTGTTCCAGTATAATTTGTATTCATCATTCTCCAGTACATTTTGTGGTGCATACTTGTATGTGGGAACATGTTGTTTTATTAGTTTATGTTGTATGGCAAGTTGCTGATGTATTATTTTTGCTACATTGTCATGTCTTCTGGGGTATTCTGTATTTGCTAGTATTGTACATCCACTTCTGATGTGATCTACTGTTTCTATTTATTGTTTGCAAAGTCTGCATTTATCTGTTGTGGTATTGGGATCTTTAATAATATGCTTGCTGTAATATCTGGTGTTTATTGTTTGATCCTGTATTGCAACCATGAATCCTTCCATCTCACTGTATATATTGCCTTTTCTTAGCCATGTGTTGGATGCGTCTTGATCGATGTGTGGCTGTGTTAGATGATACGGGTGCTTGCCGTGTAGTGTTTTCTTTTTCCAATTTACTTTCTTCGTATCTGTTGATGTTATGTGATCTAAAGGGTTGTAGAAGTGGTTATGAAATTGCAGTGGTGTAGCCGATGTATTTATATGAGTGATTGCTTTGTGTATTTTGCTAGTTTCTGCGCGTTCTCGAAAGAATTTTCTTAAATTGTCTATCTGTCCATAATGTAGGTTTTTTATGTCGATAAATCCCCTTCCTCCTTCCTTTCTCCTTAATGTGAATCTTTCTGTTGCTGAATGTATGTGATGTATTCTATATTTGTGGCACTGTGATCGTGTAAGTGTATTGAGTGCTTCTAGGTCTGTGTTACTCCATTTCACTACTCCAAATGAGTAGGTCAATATTGGTATAGCATAAGTATTTATAGCTTTTGTCTTGTTTCTTGCTGTCAATTCTGTTTTCAGTATTTTTGTTAGTCTTTGTCTATATTTTTCTTTTAGTTCTTCTTTAATATTTGTATTATCTATTCCTATTTTTTGTCTGTATCCTAGATGCTTATAGGCATATGTTTTTTCCATTGCTTCTATGCAGTCGCTGCGGTTATCCATTATGTAATCTTCTTGTTTAGTGTGTTTTCCCTTGACTATGTTATTTTCCTTACATTTGTCTGTTCCAAAAGCCATATTTATATCATTGCTGAATACTTCTGTTATCTTTAGTAATTGGTTGAGTTGTTGATTTGTTGCTGCCAGTAGTTTTAGATCATCAATGTATAGCAAATGTGTGGGTATGTTCCAGTAATATTGTATCCATAATTTGTATTATTTAGCATGTTGGATAGTGGGTTCAGAGCAAGGCAGAACCAGAAAGGACTTAATGAGTCTCCTTGGTATATTCCACGTTTAATCTGTATTGGCTGTGATGTGATGATATTTGAATTTATTTGGATATTAAGTGTGGTTTTCCAATTTTTCATTACTATGTTTAGGAACTGTATCAATTTAGGATCTACTTCGTATATTTCCAATATTTGTAGTAACCATGAGTGTGGTACACTATCAAAAGCTTTTTGGTAATCAATGTATGCGTAGTGTAGCGACCTTTGTTTAGTTTTAGCTTGATATGTCACCTCTGCATCTAGTATCAGTTGCTCTTTACATCCTCGTGCTCCTTTGCAACAGCCTTTTTGTTCTTCATTTATAATTTTGTTCTGTGTTGTATGTGTCAATAATTTCTGTGTAATGACTGAAGTTAAAATTTTGTATATTGTTGGTAGGCATGTTATGGGGCGATATTTAGCTGGGTTTGCTGTGTCTGCTTGATCTTTAGGTTTCAGATAAGTTATTCCATGTGTAAGTGTATCAGGGAATGTGTATGGGTCTGCAATGTAACTGTTAAATAATTTAGTTAGATGTGAATGTGTTGAGGTGAACTTCTTTAGCCAGAAATTTGCTATTTTATCTTTTCCAGGGGCTTTCCAATTGTGAGTAGAATTAATTGCTTTGGTGACTTCATGTTGCAAAATTATCACTTCAGGCATTTGTGGTATCATCTTGTATGTGTCTGTTTCTGCTTGTATCCACCGTGCATGCCTGTTATGTTGTACCGGGTTTGACCATATGTTGATCCAGAAGTGTTCCACGTCTGTTATGTTTGGTGGATTGTCTATTTTAATGTGTGTGTTATCTATTGTCTGGTAATATTTCTTTTGGTTTGTGTTGAATGTTTGGTTTTGTTTCCTTCTATTTTCACTTTTTTTGTATCTTCTGAGTCGTTTGGCCAATGCTTGTAATTTCTGCTTCTTTTCATCTAATTGCTCTATCGCTTCTTGTTGTGAGATTTTACCTAACCTTTTTCGTTTTTTTTCTGACATTTCATTTCTTATAAATTGTGTTAGCTGTCCGATGTCTTTTCTCAGTTTTTCTATTCTGATCTGTAACCTGTGTTGCCATGCTGGTTTTGTGGGTTTCTTCTGTGTGTTGGTTGGTTCTGATCTCTGCCTAGTGTGTATATTTAGTGTAGTGAGTGCTCCTATATAAACCAGTAGTTGTAACTCTTCCATAGTTGTGTCTTCATTTATTTTGTTGTGTATGATTGTGTTGATAGTTTTTATTGTTGTTTCGACTTGTGGGTTATTTGGCGGTCTATGAAAGAATGGTCTAATGTCTGTATTTGTGTCTTTGTATTCTATATATGTCAGCTGAAATTTTTCTTCTATGTCTAACATGTGTGTCACTTCGTGTTCTATTTGTACTTGTTCTGGTGGCTGTCTTAAGATTTCGTTTTCCTCTGATTGTTTAATTGATGTGTGTTGTTCTTTGCTTTTTTGCTCTGGGATGTTTGAGTCCATTACTGTATTTTCTTCTTCTTCTGATTGCATATTATTTTGTTCCAGTATTTGTTGTACTTGTTGTTTGATGTTTTCTAATTCTGACTGGGGTATCCTGTTATTTTTGATTATTACACGGATCTGATCAGCTAGTCGTTGTTCTGTTAAAAATTTTAGTTCTGGGTATCTGGTAATAAATGTTGTGCATACTTGTGAACTGTATTCAGTTGTGTTGGTTCCTAGGTTTGTTGCTTGGTAATAACAGAACATGAGGTGTCGATTAACTTCATCTGACCATCTCATCCTCTGTCTTTGTTTTCCTTCTAGGGTGGTTGCAGGAAGCATATCCTGCAAAACACCGCTATTTGGATTTAAATCATCTTCCATTTGGCTAGCAGTGTCGTTACCATTGTGGGCGGGCATAGGGTTCAAGCGTCGTCCCCGACCATGACGGCGCTTGTCCGAGGCTTCTTTAGTTCTGTCCTGAACCAACTAATCACACTAAAAGGGGGTTAGCCCTATTAGCGGTTTGTTCTTTTCATCGCCTTTTACGACTGGCAGAACATACCGGAGGCCTATTCTTTTCCCGGGCCTTATTATTACTATTATTATTATTATTAGTGCAACGATATCGGCAGCGTATTGGCGAGGCATTCGTCTTCATGGACGACAATTCGCGGCCCCATCGTGCACATCTTGTGGCTGACTTCCTTCACGATAACGACATCGCTCGACCAGTGTGGCCAGCATGTTCTCCAGACATGTGCCGGCCGGAGTGGCCGTGCGGTTCTAGGTGCTACAGTCTGGAGCTGGGCGACCGCTACGGTCGCAGGTTCGAATCCTGCCTCGGGCATGGATATGTGTGATGTCCTTAGGTTAGTTAGGTTTAATTAGTTCTAAGTTCTAGGCGACTCATGACCTCAGAAGTCAAGTCGCTTAGTGCTCAGAGCCATTTGAACTATTTTTCTCCAGACATGTACCCTATCGAACATGCCTGGGATAGACTGAAGAGGGCTGTTCATGGTCGACGTGGCCCTCCAACCACACTGAGTGATCTACGTCGAATCGCCGTTAGGAGTGAGACAATCTGGCTTGATGAACTTGTGGATAGTATTCCACGACGAATACAGGCGTGCATTAATTCAAGAGGACGTGGTAGTGGGTATTAGAGGTTCCGGTGTGTACACCAATATGGGCAACCAACTCTGAAGGTCTCGCTGTATGGTGGTACAACATGCAATGTGTGGTTTTTATGAGCAATAAAAAGGGCGGAAACGATGTTTATGTTGATCTCTATTCCAATTTTCTGTACAGGTTCCGGAACTCTAGGAACCGAGGTGATTGAAAACATTTTTTGATGTGAGTATTTTAGAGCATGTAGCTACAAAGATACCTGGACTCACCGATGGTGTCACTACAGAGACAGGCGTTAGTGATAATGACGTCAACGTAGCGACGATGGTTACTTAAGTGATTAAATCAATCAAGAAAGCTAGGAGAGTAGTTTTGCTAGAAAGAGCAGAAAAGCGGTTGTCAGAATCTCAGACAGTGAATGGACATTATTTAGTTCCAGTATGATGGATGTAGAGTAATTATAGGCGAAGTTTAAACAGATTGTAAATCGTGCTGTGCAAAAGTATGTGCCTAATAAGTGAATGAAGGATGGAAAAGATACATTGCGGAAAATGATGAGGAAGCAAAGACTGTTGCACTCTCAGTTCAACAGAGAGCGGGCTAACGACAAGTAAAGGTTAGTAGAGATTCTTGCGTCTGTGGGAAGATCGATGCTCGAGCATACAGCTGTCACCGTCATACTCTAACAAATTATCTTGAAAAGATCGCGAGACTATTCCGGTCCTACGTAAAACCGCTAAGTAGAGCGAAGCTTCTGCTCAGTCGTTGACCAGCCTGGTGTGCTAGTAGAAAACAACAAAAGGAATGCTGAAGTTTTAAACTTCATGTTTAAGAAATTTTTCGCGCAGGAGGATCGTAGAAACATACAGTCGTTAAACTCTAGTGTCGACACCATGGTAATGGACATCCCTGGCCTAGATAAGCAGCTGGAAGATTTGGTAACAAATAAGTCGCCAGGTCCTGACGGTTTCACAAACAGTACTCTACGGCATTGGCCCCTTACTTAGATTGCATTTATCGTGAATCTCTCGCCTAACGCAAAGTCCCAAGTGACTGGAAAAAAGTGACTCCTATATACACTACTGGCCATTAAGACTGCTACACTACGAAGATGACGTGCTACAAACGCGAAATTTAACCGACAGGAAGATGATGCTGTGATATGCAAATGATTAGCTTTCCAGAGCATGAACACAACATTGTCGCCGGTGGCGACATCTAAAACGTGCTGTCATGAGGAAAGTTTCCAACAGATTTCTCATACACAAACAGCAGTTGACCGGCGTTGTCTGGTGAAACGTTGTTGTGATGCCACGTGTAAGGAGGAGAAATGCGTACCATCACGTTTCCGACTTTGATAAAGGTCGGATTGTAGCCTATCGCGATTGCGGTTTATCGTATCGCGACATTGCTGCTCGCGTTGGTCGAGATCCAATGACTGTTAGCAGAATATGGAATCGGTGGGTTCAGGAGGGTAATACGGAACGCCGTGCTCGATCCCAACGGCCTCGTATCGCTAGCAGTCTAGATGACAGGCATCTTATCCGCATGGCTGTAACGGATCCTGCAGCCACGTCTCGATCACTGAGTCAACAGGTGGGGACGTTTGCAAGACGACAACCATCTGCACGAACAGTTCGACGACGTTTGCAGCAGCATGGACTATCAGCTCGGTTACCCTTGACGCTGCATCACAGTCAAGAGCGCGTGCTATGGTGTACTCGACGACGAACCTGGGTGCACGAATGGGAAAACGTCATTTTTTCGGATGAATGCAGGTTCTGTTTACAGCATCATGATGGTCGCATCCGTGTTTGGCGACATCGCGGTGAATGCACACTGAAAGCGTGTATTCGTCATCGCCATACTGGCGTATCACCCGGCGTGATGGTATGGGGAGCCATTGGTTACACGTCTCGGTCACCTCTTGTTCGCACTGACGGCACTTTGAACAGTGGACGTTACATTTCAGATGCGTTACGAACTGTGGCTCTACCTTACATTTCAGCAGGATAATGCAGCATGTTGCAGGTCCTGTACGGGCCTTAATGGATACAGAAAATTTTCGACGGCAGCCCTGGCCAGCACATTCTACAGATCTCTCACCAACTGAAAAGGCCTGGTCAATGGTGGCCGAGCAACTGGCTTGTCACAAGACGCCAGTCACTACTCTTGATGAACTGTGGTATCGTGTTGAAGCTGCATGGGCAGCTGCACCTGTGCACGCCATCCAAGCTCTGTTTGACTTAATGGCCAAGCGTATCAAGGCCGTTATTACGGCCAGAGGTGGTTGTTCTGGGTACTGATTTCTCTGGATCTATGCACCCAAACTGCGTGAAAATATAATCACATGTCAGTTCTAGTATAATATATTTGTCCAATGAATTCCCGTTTATCATCTGCATTTCTTCTTGGTGTAGCCATTTTAATGGCCAGTAGTGTATAAGAACAGTAATAGGACAGACCTGCAAAATTACAAACCAATATCGTTAACATCCGTTCGCTGCAGAAATCTTGAACATACACCGACGGAAAAAATCGCAACACTAAAAGCAGTTGTGCGAGATAAACGAAAGTTGGTAGGCGTGTTTTTACATTTGAAAAATAATGTCTATTTAAATTTCGCGCCAGTCGCATAAGAGTGGTGTTAGTAGCGGCACTACGAGGGTGCAAATCAAGTTTGCTGTAAATACACGCCGTGACGGTTGTGAGCGTTAGTCACCTTCTAGATTGGACGAGGAGATTTGATCTTAGTCAAGAATGCCATTGGGGAGGCAAAGACGCCATTATGATCACCTTACTGAGTTTGAACGAAGTCGTCTAATAGGGCCACGAGAAGCTGGATATTCCTTCAGCGATTTCGCAGGAAGACTCGGCAGAAATGTAGCACTGTACACGATTACTGGCAGCGGTGACCACGAGAATATACGGTTGCAAAAAGGCCGGGCTCCGACCCGTCACGTGGTGCTACCGAGAGGGAAGGCAGTCGTGTCTGGCGTATGGCTCTGGCGCATCACATCTCTTCTGCAGCAGCAACTTGAACAGCAGTTGGCGACATAACGAAATGTTAAAAATCGATTACTTAAGGACAGCCCCGAGCCAGGAGCCCAGTAGCATGCATTTCACTGACCCACAAAGCACCGCCATTTGCGACACAAACTGATATCGCACACCTTTACAACACAATGCGTGCCCGTTTCAATGCTTGCATTCAACATGCTGATCGTTACATCTGTTATTAATTTACCAGCATGTCACTTTTGCAACGGCTTATTCCGCGCTTACATTGCCCTGTGATGCTGCAATGTTAATCACTCAAATATCCTACATAGACAGACGTATTCCCAAAATTTCATTACTGTACATGATTTTTTTTCTTTTTTTTTGTTGCTGTGATTTTTTTTTTTTTTTTTTTTACCGCCAGTTCATTTGTCCAGTCGCGGAAGCCGTCAGGCGTTGACGCCACCCTGCAGGTTGCATCAAGCACAGCCCCTGTAAATCATTAACAACAGTCCAGCGAGCTGAGAAATTTCCAGCTCGGTCCCCAGAGGTCCTTCGTGTACACCGGACACTAGAACAGGTGGTGCACACAACCGCGGGTGTCACTCCTGCTACGGACCTTCTGCTGCATACACCCTGACACGTGCGGCCACTCGAATGTAAATGTGCCTCCCGGGCAGTTCCGTCGTAGCCAACAACTGGTGCCCACCGCTACGAACCGAGCATCGCCCCCGACTGCATGCCGCCTTCGCTTCCAGTGGACAGTGTTAACTATACAGATGGCGCTTCTATGAAATCGGCAAAAAATTAGATACACCATTTAGAGAATATTACGTTTTTGAAGAAAACTACACTGTCAAAAATTCCCTTACCTAACAGCTACAATTAAAAAATTTTCCATTCCTGATGATGGTAATTTCGTATCCTTTAACGTAGTTAATTGACTTACTAACATTCACATTTATGAGACTATTAAAATTACTGAAGAGAATCTTCTCCAACACAAAAACCCAATGTACAAGAAATTAAAGATGTCATTAGGTTATTACTTCTGATACTCTCCTATAACTATTTCAAGTGTAACGCTGAAATTTTTTTACGACCGGAAGCCTTTGCCACGCGCATTTTTATAGCAAGTACGCTTGCTAACAGTTTTGTTAAACATGACGAAAGGCAGTACTTTAAGAAATTCCCCGTCAGAGCTAATAAAATTTAATATTATACTATGCACATGGACGAAATCTTTGTGTCATTTAGAAGATCACTCAGTGACACTGTCACTACAATGACATAACTGAATAGTATATACACTATCATTAATTTTCACTATTGCACAGATAATGATATCTACAATAATTTCTGCCTCCCTCGAACCCAGAGAACGCATTTTTCCTTTCTATGAATCACACATTAGTCAGCCTTCCCCTAGAGGAGAACGATATTGCAATGAACTAGGCATCCTTAGACATGTAGCACTGAACGACGTTTTCATTGCACAAATAACTGGTAAAGCGTTCGCTGCAAAATTACTCAGTCGAATTACTGAGGTTACACTGCAGAAAGAGGAAGAAGCTAAAACTATTTGTCCCTACCATAACGTGGACCTGTTTCTGGCTGAATAGCTGAACAGTTTGGTAACAGCGAAGTAAGAACAGGCTTCTGTACCGACGACACGTTAGGCCTGACCGTACGTCACAGCCTACAACACAATAAACCTTCCACACGCTCTGGGTTCCATAGGGCCTGTAGCGTAGAAAAGTCAGCATGTTACGTATTTGTAAGGAGTGCCCAGATTCACAGCTATGTGATATTAATTTTCATTTCTTTCACTTTCATTATAGATTTATTTCGGCTAAACTGCCATTATCGATTATATAAAGTCTAGATGGACTAACATACAAATAACATCTTTGGTAACAGTATTTTGACTGTCGTTCTCTATTTGTTGAATTAAGGCAGTAATTAAAAAGTTATGACAGTAATTTCACAGTTTTGGAGCTACGAGGTAAACGTATGAGATTGTGGCTCCAAAGCTGTTAATGTCGTAACAAATTAATTACTATTTTAAATCAACAGTGTACGTCAGTTTATCTAGACAATACATACGTCATTTGATAATGAAGATTTAGCCGAAACAGATCTGTAGTGAAAGTGAAAGAAATAAAAATTAATGTCATAAAGCAGCGAGTCTGGACGTTCCTAATAAAATCATAGTCTCGGCTTTATAAAATTAACTGTAGGAATGAACTAAGTTTAATACAGGACAGAACATTCGTTCTAGAGAACAGTACACCAGTGACAGTTTTAGATCGCTGTCTGCGACCCATATTCGGACGACTAATAGAGATGGGGCCCCTCCACGCCCGCACCAACGTGGTGACCAAACCAAAAGTTCTACTGTCACCTCCGTAAACATGTTAGTTATCTAGTAAGTGGATCACAGGATGCTGGGCTGTGATGTTGTCCGTGCGTCTGGGTAAGGCTCCGCATTAACACGGTCCATCAGGTGATAGATAGTGGACGAAACGCGAGTGAGGGTAGCGATTTGAAGAGCAGAGGGAAAAAAGTGCCATGGCTCGTGCCGTGGGAAAAAAACCTCTGCGACAGTGGGATGGGTAGTAAGAGCAGTAGTGGCTTACTAGCTGCGATAGCTCATGCAAGGTTGGATTTGTGAGTATAAGTATCATGCATCATTACCGTGACAAGCGGTGGCGATGTGTCCCAGTTGCTGCAGCTGCTACATTCCTGGAACAATCAAGATCGTTATACAGTAGTGGGAGATCGGCCATAGATCATCTCACTGTGTGGGGGATGTGTGGAGCTTGTTTGCATGCAGTGTACGGTACGGCTTCCCTGTGTGGTGCCAGTTATTCGTCAGTGTATTTCAGCTGGATATCCAGTAAATGCGTCTGATTAACAGGGACTCGCCTTTGCCGTTATGTTTGCGTATGCTTGGCCATAGATGTTATGTCCTTGCAAGTATGTCTTTTGGTCTTTTATGTTTCCATCTATGGTTGTGGCCGTAGTTCCCCAGATTCAGAATAAACGGGTTCTGCGAATGTCTGGAGTTTCTGTATAGTCTTGTGGTGAGTTTGTGGATTACCTCCGTGAGAGTCTCAAGTCGGTATTCCCGGTGAAGGTCCGCCATGCGTGTGTATCGTGGAGCATTGCTTATGATTTTGAGTACTTTGTTTTGTATGAGCTGCAGACGGCGCAGGCGTGTAGGCGCAGCGTATTCCCAGACGGGAGCTGCGTACGTCATCAGGGGTCGGATGTCATGTACATGGACCTCGACACCCTTCTGTTCAGTGTGCTACGCCTGTTGAGCATAGGATAGAGCTGTTTGAGCCTCGCGCTAGCTCGATTGGTCATGTGTTGTATGTGGTCCCCCCAGAGTAATTTCCGGTCCAGCCAGACACCGAGGTATTTGACTCTCTCGCGGAAACGTATTGGACGTGCATGTAGAGTTATTGGTCTGCAGTAGCGGTGTTTGCGCAGTTGCTTCGGTCTTTTAGTGAACAGAACGGCTTCGCACTTGTCGACGTTTACTCTAACACGCCATTTTTCCAACCAAGGCTCGGCCACTCTGAGTGCAGTCTGTAAGCGTGACGTAATGTTTGATGGTTTCCAATCTTGCGCATGGATGGCTGTGTCATCCGCGTAGATTGCCATCATTGTGTTGTGTGTGGTTGGGAGATCGTTTATATAGAGGTTAAACAGTAGGGGCCCTAGGATGCTTCCCTGGGGTACTCCCGCGTGTATACCGTGTCGTGTTGATTGTTTTCCCTGCACGTCAGTGTTGAAACTCCTGTCTGTGAGGTATGAGTGTATTAGACGCAGCAGCCCGTCGGGGAATCCCGCGTCGCCGAGTTTGCGGATGAGGCCGTTGTGCCATAGACGGTCGAAAGCCTTTTCGATGTCCAGGAACACTGCCCCTGTAGCTTTGTTTATATTGAAGTCACGTATTATATGTTCAACAACCCGTAGGAGTTGTTGTGTTGTGGAGTGGTGATTCCTGATGCCGAATTGCTTCGGTCTCTGGATGTCATTTGTTATGAAGTGCCTAGTGATGCGTTTGAGAATCACCTTCTCAACAACCTTACTGAGCGAGCTCAGAAGGCTGATGGGTTGGTAATTTTGTGGGAGGCTGTGGTCTTTCCCCGGCTTCCTGAACATCAGGACCTTGGCCGTCTTCCAAAAGGCGGGGAAGTGTTGGTGTTTTAGTATGGCATTCGTTATGTGTGTTAGGTACTCAGTTGCTTTATCCGTGAACTCCTGGAGGACACGGTTTTGAATGCCATCATGACCAGGGGCTTTCCTAGCAGCGGAATGCATTATAGCCCAGGAGACTTCGGCTGTGCTAGCATGTCGAATGTCGTCGCTCGATGGTTGGGCTAGAACGCGTGTAACCTCTTGGTCAGTAGCAAGTGTGAACGCTGGATCTGATGGTACCAGGTTCGGTGTGAATGACGCTGCGAGTGTTCGGGCCATTAGCTCTGCTTTCTCTTCCGCTGAGTATGCAGGTCCGTCAGGCCCTTAAAGCATTGGGGTGTATATTTTCTCCCTGGTGAAGTGTCGGGCTAGTTGCCACACGCCAGGTCGTGTGGTGTCCAGCCCTTCGAGTTTTTGGTTCCACTGTTGTGTTCTGTGTGTTTGTATTTTATCGTGTATGATGCCCTGTAGTATGTTAATGTGCCGTTTGAAGTACGGGCGCCTGGTGCGCTGCCATTGTCTCCTGAGGCGATTCCTCATTGAGATTAGGCCCAGGATTTCCTGGGGCAGGGCCGCACTGCGTTGTTGTGAGGTGCGATCAGGTATGGTGCCTGCCATTGCGTCCTGGACGGCGTTGGTGAGGGTTTCTACTGCCTCGTCAATTTGTGCTATTTCGTTAATTTCGTGTATAGGTGGGATGTGGCTATCAAGCGTTTGCTTGAACAATGTCCAATTCGCACGCCCGTAGTCCAACATCTTGCGTTGTTCCGTGTGCTGCAGTGTTTCCTCAATGTATAGTATTACAGGTTGGTGGTTTGAGGGCAGATCGTTTTCAACGGCGACGTTGAGTGTCGCTGTAATGCCCTTGATGAGGGCCGTGTCTAACACGTCTGGTCTGTGTCCCCTCTGATAGGGAATGTGCGTCGGTTCAGTCGGCGCTAGTATAATATAGTTTCTGCCTAGTGAATGTTCGTACAGTTTTTTGCCGTTGGGATTTCGTATGCGTGAATTCCATTCTGGGTGTTTTGCGTTCAGATCTCCAGCGACTATTGCTCGCGGTGAAATGTTGAGTAATGTGCTGATATCGCGTGTTGAGTTGCCTACAGGGCTGTTGTATACCGCTATCAGTGTGGTGTAGGCTCCGTTGAACTTGACTCTGACGGCCGTAGCCTCGATTTTTTTCCAGTTCAGGGAGCTCTATGTTTGTGTGCTCAATGTCTTTGCGTATGACGATTGCAGTTGCACCTGCCACGGCGTCGCCCGGTCGGTCGGTACGATAGACACAATAGCCAGGAAAGTTTAATTGTTTGTGCGGTTTAAGTTTAGTCTCGCTCAGTAGCGCGACAAGGATTCCCTTGCGCTCCATGAACGCGGTAAATTCTGCCCTTTTGTTGTGGATCGAGTCTGCATTCCAGAACAGGATCTGTGATAGTGTGTGCGGGTCTGCGTTATTGGCCGGGTGTGGCATATTATTCATGTAAGAGTGTGAAAGAGTGTTGTGATGGCAGTGTGTATGACAGCCCAGTATTGCCCGGGTTCGGCGCTCATGAGCTGGGTGATGAGTGTAGTGACGGCCGTCAGCACCTTGGTAAGGATTTGAACGGTCGTGTGTCGGGGGAATAGTGTTTCCAGTATTCCCCCAGGTGGTGTGATGGTGTTGGGTGTGGCAGCCCGAGGTGCTGTTGTGGAGCTAGCGGCCGCTTGTGCGGGTATTGGCGTGTTGTTAGGAGCGGCGTTTGTGCTTTGTGACAGAAGTTGTGGCGCCTGTGTTACTTCTGTGGTGAGGGGGATGGTAGTGTGAGTTACAGGCTCGGTGTCTTGTTGATTGTTTTCCTGTGTGTTGCTGTTCTGTTGTTGCTGCGTGGCCTGTTGTGGTGATTTCGTGTTCCCCGCACTGTGTTTGCGTGTACGTCTATTCCTCCTCTGGGCTTGGGGTTCGGGGGGTTCTTGTGTGGATGTGTTTTCCTGTAAATGGTGCGTTTCTTCGCAGCACGTGATTTCCGGGAGTGGGGTCGTGTTGTTTGGGGGCATAGGTGTTGGTACCGATGCTTGTTGGGTTTCAGGTGTTGCCTGTAGCTGTTGTGTGGCTGTTGCAGCGGTTGTTTCACGTGTGTGTGTGTAGGGCGCTGAGGTTCCGTAGCCTGTGCCGTTCCGCCAGGGCGTGCAACCGTGGCAAACGTTACGCCGTTCGTTACTGGGTTCGGCGCTGGCCTTGGGCGTGGTATGTCGTATAGTACCCTGCTTTTGCCTTGTTTTCGCTTCAGCGCCTGTTTGTATGAGTTGCACTGTCTGAAGTTTGCCGCATGGGGCCCACCGCAGTTGGCACAGCGTCGCTGGTTTGGCTGTGTTTGTGTGCAAGTGTTGGATCTGTAATTGCCAGCGCATCCCCGGCAGCGAGTTGCCAGGCCGCAGCGGAGCGCCGAGTGGCCGAACCGCTGGCAGTTGTTACGGGACGCTGGGTGGTTCGTAAAGTTCTACACGTACGTCCATCCGCAGAAAGCTCTTTATTTGCAGGATGGCGCGGGAATCAGCCGTGTCGGCTAACTCAACCATGTAGTGTGGTAACGGTGCGTGTGTACGGAACCCTGTCATCCGGGAGGCACTTTTACGGTTAGATAACATGGAAAGCTCTTTAGAAATTCTTCACAAAATTGGAAAAGTAAGCTTGATTATTTAGAAGAGACTGAAATTTATACGGCTTTTATAGACCAACCAGAACACATTTAGAATGAAACCTATCTTAAAAGTAGGAGGTCACTAGACTGCTTCAAGAACATTCTACAATATAGCGTTTTTTTTCCCTATGACTGGCTTTAAGCGTGTTAATTCTGCCAAATACTCTTGACCATGCTACGTTTATTACTACTTAACATCCTTTTTTTCCTACAATTGTGTTACTTGCATTTCATCACACTCTGACTGCTCGCGTCTGTTTTGCGTGTGTGATCCGCTGCTTTCATCTATACTTGATATTTTACACACTATTCTATACTTTTATTTTATGGGTATTGCTTTGACCTGACAACCACTTCATATTTTTAGCTACTTTTAATTTACACACTCGGTATCATTTGGCACATATTTCTGTCACTTTGTTCATTTATGCGCACACGTTTTACAAACGTATCGCCTCTGTATATTAGACCCTAGCGTCTTTGCGCTGTATGGCTCATGAGCTTTGTATGTTTGCATCTTTGCTGCCATTGTCAGACGTCTACCATGCCTGTTACACGAGATATTGACTTAAGTCTTTATCATATCAGGTATTATTTCACCAGCGCTCTAACTTAGGCTTGCACGGTGAATGGAACATGTGTTAGTTTGCTTTTACACTGGTGACAACTATGTTCCAGCATGTCGTAGCTTTATTTTATTAAGTGGGATACAACGTCCCACGTAAGTGGCCTTGAAATTTTCATTTTCCAAAGTTTGTCTGTTTTGTGATTACGTCTATTTCATTTGGTGACTGACGGCTTTCAGGGTGCTTAAAAGTGACCAATTGTCGAAACTGCAGTCACAATAAGTAATGGTTTGACATACTAAAGTGGAATTACTTCATTCAAAAAAATTCTGCCTCACCTTCCAGAATGAGATTTTCACTCTGCAGCGGAGTGTGCGCTGATATGAAACTTCCTGGCAGATTTAATCTGCCAGGAAGTTTCATATCAGCGCACACTCCGCTGCAGAGTGAAAATCTCATTCTGGGAACACTGCCCAGTCTGTGGCTAAGCCATGTCTCCGCAATATCCTTTCTTTCAGGAGTGCTAGTTCTTCAAAGTTCTGTAAAGTTTGGAAAGTAGGAGACGAGATACTGGCAGAAGTAAAGCTGTGAGGACGGGACGTGAGTGGTGCTTGGGTAGCTCAGTTGGTAGAGCACTTGCCCGTGAGAAGAAAAGGTCCCGAGTTTTAATATGCCAGGAAGTTTCAACTTCGGGAAGGATTACGCGAAGTTCAATCTGAACTGCCAGCATCCCTGGAGCTACTACTGACATTAACAGACGGACACTTATCTCTGTACTACAAAATGGCCGTTGTTACCAGTATATGGACGGCTACCCTGTTGAGAATTCATATCATAATACCATTGACATGTAAGGATTGTAAATTTGAATGTTACGCCTGGCATATGTATCCAGTGAAGTGGGAAATTTTGCAGAAATTCGTACAATTAAATACTGTTAGTGGCACGTAAGAGACAAGCTCATGCGTTCCTCACTGCACAAGACTTCCTGTGTTGCCAAACAGGTTCAGTTACCATCTCCCCACAAAATTGTTACACACTGTTCCCAAATAATGCGAGTATTCTCTATTCCGCTCTCAAGAACCAGTCACGGAGTGCCCTAAGCAAGTTATAGCAGGCACGATGCAGTTCTTTCCGCAAGTGGGACCACATTGGGTATTTTCAGTCATGGGAAACACTGTCTTTATTTGCGTTTGTTACGAGCAGGGTAATCAAGGGAGTACGCAAAGAATAGTATTGCAGGGGCAGGGACTGTTAATTAACGGCACACAGTGTGACATTTCAGGGCCAACTTTCCATTTACCAGCCGTGATTACTGGAGCTACAATCATGAACATAACATGCACATTGATCTATGTACCCGACCAACTGGTGCAATTCGTCACGAAAAAAAAATATCACTATTCTGAATAGCATATCAGACCCGACTTTGCTCGCCTCTTTGGACCGGATGCTAGCAGCTCAAATTGGATGTATAACTATGGAACATTTTTTTCAATGAGTGCACGAGTAGTGTAATGAGCATAAGCAACGCTTACTAGGTATTGGATAATCAACCACTGCCACCTGTATTTTTATCTTTGTCATAGGATTAGTGTACTATCAGCTCAAGAGGAAGGTAGCCCAAATCCCGCCCCCTTCCAACCTTTAACCTAAGGGTCCAGACAATATCACTGGACAGTTGTGGGCACTGCAGCAGAACACTGAGTAATGTTCAGAAACAAAGATTAGACTGAAGATAGAACTGAATGAACACAGTGTAAATAGTGAATCAATCGCATTTTGTGTTGTTTGTGAAGTGAACTTCAGTTGTTTTGACTTTTTGGTTGAATTCTGAGACGAATTCTTTTCGTACGAGAGAGGAATTGTAGAGGACAAGGGGTTATTTTTAGGAAATACGGTGCGAAATTGTGATTTAGTGTGTTTCATTGCGCGATGCGCCAGCCTCACGGCGGACGAAGGCCGGCCAGCGCATTACGCAGGTGACAGTTTTGCAACGAGCGTCGATATGTGTGTACGTGCGCAGCAGCCATCAGAACACAGTATTAGCAGAATTAAGAAGGCGCGGGCCACTTGTGGCGTGGTTGCATGAGCCAACTCATCGAGAACCTTCTAGTAAACACGTCGCCGCGTAACCGGCGGATTCAGCAGTGGCCTGCACTATTTAAGGGCATCAGAGGTGGGCGTCGGCATTCGGTTCGACCGATTGGGCGTTAGGTCGCTGTCACGTCGTCGTGACCTGTGACGCTGTCCCTGAGGACCGGCCGGTGGGGGGCGTTGCCCACTGCTGCACCGGCGACTCCCGGCGTCGTCACGAGCTGCAGCGTCTGCAGGAGGCGGGCTGGGCTGGCCCGGCCTCGTGCCGCTGTCGTCCTACTGCCTGTGCAGCCGCTGACCGAGGCCATCGTCATGTTCCCCGGACTGCGTGCATCAGCACGTCTCCACCACGACACAAGTGGTGGGGCTGAGCTACGGGAAAATGTCTTGGGAGAATCAACAATAAAGAGGAAGATTGCCAAAAAACAGCCACTTCCTCCTACCCAACCATGCCCTACAACCTCGTCCACGTCACCTGCTCCGGTCACCCTGTTACAATATGACATCGACGCCTCAATTGCTGTCACTCTACTGTGCAAGTTTACTCCTTTGATGTAAAGTAGGCGTTAAACTTTTGCTGGAGCAGTTTATTAAATAATGACGTTACTTGGTAACTGTACTGACTGGTGATTCAGCGACGTTAAATTGTTACACCTTGTGGATATCAAATAATATTCCCGGAGCGAGGTCGAGGTGGAAACACTATTAAGTGCTGGGCTCTGCGTCGCTTACAGCCAGGACAAAATTAATCTCAGCGGGAGCCATCATTAACCCCCGCCCCCATCACAAGCTGCTTCCCCCTCCAATCATCAAACCCATTTCCAGGCGACAACTCGCTATCCTAATCCTCTGACGCAACAAGTCGCTACAGTTCACGTTCGAACTATCTCTCAACCGATTAAGGTTAACCACTCTGATGTCCTAGAGCTCTTGACTTTAGCACAAATTATACGAAAGACTGCAACAGTGATACACTGGCGGCAAAAATATAGCGACACCAGGAAGGAGTTAGGCGACATAAATCAAAGCTGGTACGCTGAAAGATCACGTCTGTTCAGATTTCGCGCCAGCCGCGTAAGAATGGCACTAGAAGTGCCGCTATGAGCATAAATATCAGGTTTGCCTTAAATACACGCTGCAAGGGTTGCGAGCGTTACCAACTTTGGAGGTGGACATGGTGAGTTGATGTTAGTCAAGAATGCCTTAAAGCGACAATGAGGTCATCAACAACGCCTGAGTTTGAACGAGGTCTTCTAATAGGGCTACGAGAGGCCAGATGTT
Source organism: Schistocerca serialis cubense (assembly GCF_023864345.2). Classification (NCBI taxonomy): domain Eukaryota; kingdom Metazoa; phylum Arthropoda; class Insecta; order Orthoptera; family Acrididae; genus Schistocerca; species Schistocerca serialis. The sequence continues at coordinate 300,518,377 of NC_064638.1, forward strand.
CCTTCTGCGATACTGCAGAAAGACCTGGCAGGAATGTTGTCACTGTAAATGATTGCTGACAGCGTTGTTCAGGAGAATGTACAGTTGCAAGAAGACCGGGCTCCGTAAAGTCACGTGGCACTACTGAAAGGGAAGATCATCGTGTTCACTGTAAGGCTCTGTCACATCACACTGCAGCAGTTTGTACAACAGTGAAACAGTGACACAACCAACTACTGTTAAAAATGGATTACTTAAAGGTATGACCCGAGCCAGACAACCTGTAGCGTGCTTTCCACTGACCCTTGCGACTTAAGTGATGTCCGAATGGTTCAAATGGCTCTAAGCACTATGGATCATCAGTCCCCTAGTCTTAAAATTACTTAAACCTAACTAGTCTAAGAACATCACACACATCCATGCCCGAGGCAGGATTCGAACCTGCGAACGTAGCAAGCGCGTGGTTCCCGACTGAAGCACCTAGAACCGCTGGACCACAGCGGCCAGCTGCAGTGATGTCGAATGAGAGATCACTGGAGGGCAGGGTGTTTTTTTTTCTGATCAAATGTGGTTCTGCCCCGGTGCCATTGATGACCATGTGTTGGTTAGGAGGAGACCATTTGAGTGCCAGCAACCAACCAACCATCTAGTCTGTGTGCTAGATACACTGGACCTACACCGTGAGTTAATGACTCGAGTGCAATTTAAGCTCTTGCTTAGTTATCCCACGCGCCCTGACTCTAAATTTGTATGTCAATCTGATGATTTGACCTCTTGTGCTCCCATTCATGTACAGCATTCCAGAGGGTGTTTTCCAACAAGATAACTCTCGCTCACAGACTGGTGCTGTAAACCAACACATTCTACAATATTGCACTGGCCTGCTCAATCACCAGATCTGTCTCCAACCGAGCCCATATGGGACGTCATAGGACAACTCCAGCTTTAACAGTCGCTGTATTGACCAACCAACTGCAGCAAGTACCACAAACTGACATCCGGTAACTCACAAACAACGCATGCACGTTTGCATGCTTGCATTCAACATTCTGGCGGTTTCACGGCATTTCGCATTTGCCATGGCTTATCCCGCGCTTACATTAACCTGTGATCTTGCAATGTTCATCACTTACATATATGCCGCAGAGCAACGTATTCTCAAAATTTCATCTCACTACGTTCATTATTTTCTGTTGCTGCGATTGTTTGCCAATAGCGTATTTCGAATTTTTTTTATTCCTGTAAACTAGCTTTCCAGACTTTCAAGGCCCTTCTTCAGAAGGGGGCGCAGAGAAGCTACATCTTTATCTCCGTAGTGTGATGAGAGATACTGCCTCTGCGACGAGAAGATAGATAAAGTAACTTTAATGTATCGCAATGAGTGGCAATGATACTGCAGGCTCTGTCGGAAAAGGAATTCCTTTTCTTACTCCTGTTGTGTCGTACAATTTATATCCACCTGGTAGCTTCCATTTTCATTGTATACTGTCACCAGTGCAACTAATGTATATCACGAAGATACATTTTCAAATGACTATGTTACACGCCCTGAGAGAATCAGCATACAATTCAGTTTAGATTCGTACACGCATACAACATCTACATCAACGTGATTACTCCGCTGTTCACAATAAAATGCCTGGCAGAGGGTTCAATGAACTACCTTCGAGCTGTCTCTCTCTCTCTCTCTCTCTCTCTCGTTTCAATCTCGAACGGCGCGCGGGAAAAACGAGCACTTAAATTTTTCTGTGCGAGCCCTGATTTCTCTTATTTTAACGTGATGATCATTTCTCCTATGTACGTCGATGCCAGCGGAATGGTTTCGTAATCGGAGGAGAAAGCTGGTGATTGAAATTTCATGAGCAGATCCCGTCGCAAGGAAAAACGACTTTGTTTTAACGATTGCCACTCCAATTCACGTATCTTGTCTGTGGTGCTCTAGCCCCTCTTTCGCGATAATACAAAACGAGCCGTGAGTCCCATCTGACACGGATCACACAACGCACAGCAATGCTCCAGAATAGGGCGGACAAGCATTTTGAAGCAGTCTCTCTAGTAGATCTGTTGCATCTTCTAAGTGTTCTGCCAATGAATCGCAAGTCTTTGGTTTCCACTACCAGAACACAATCTATGTGATCGTTCCAATTCAGGTTATTTGTAATTGTGATCCCTAAGTATTTAGTTGAATTTACAGCCTTAAGATTTGTGTGACATACGGCGTAAAAGAAATTTGGCGGATTTCTTTCAGTACTCATGTGAATAACTTCACACTTTTCTTTATTAAGGGACAATTGCCACTTTTCACACAATACAGATACCTTGTCTAAATCATTTTGCAAGTCGTTTTGATCGTCTGATGACTTTACTAGACGGTAAATGACAGTATCATCTGCAAACAATCTAAGACGGCAACTCAGATTATCTCCTATGTCGTTAATATAGATCAGGAACAATAGAGGGGCTATAGCGCTTCCTTGGGTAACGCCGGATATTACTTCTCTTTCACTCGATGACTTTCCGTCGAACTGTGACCTCTCTGACAGGAAATCACGAATCCTGTCGCACAACTGAGGCGATATTCCACGGGCATGCAGTTTGGTTACAAGACGCTTGTGAGGAACGCTGTTGACAGCCTTCTGGAAATTTGAAAATAAAGAATCAATTTGACATCCCCTGCCGATAAAACTCATTACTTCTTGATCATAACAAGTGTTTCGCAAGAACAATGTTTTCTGAATCCGTGCTGACTGTGTGCCAATAAATCGTTTTCTTCGAGGTAATTCGTAATGTTCGAATACAGTATATGTTCCAAAACGCTACCGCAAATCGACCTTAGTGATATGGGCCTGTAATTCAGCGGATTAGTCCTACTTACCTTTTTGGGTATTGGTGTGACCTGAGCAATTTTCCAGTCTTTAGGTACGGATCTTTCTGTGAGCGGTTGTATATAATTGCTAAATATGGAGCTATTGTTTCACCTTACTGGTATACAATCTGGACCGGAAGCCTTGCCTTTATTAAGTGATTTAAGATGCTTTGCTACACCGAGGAGCCGGCCGGAGTGGCCGTGCGGTTCTAGGCGCTACAGCCTGGAACCGAGCGACCGCTACGGTCGCAGGTTCGAATCCTGCCTCGGGCATGGATGTGTGTGATGTCCTTAGGTTAGTTAGGCTTAATTAGTTATAAGTTCTAGGCGACTGATGACCTCAGACGTTAAGTCGCATAGTGCTCAGAACCAACCTACACCGAGGATATTTACTTCTATGCTTCTCATCTTGGCACTTTCTGTTGACTGGACTTCGGGAATACTTACTTCGTATTCTTTGCTGAAGGAGTTTCGGAAAACCATGTTTAATAACTCTACTTTAGTGGCACTGTCATCAGTGACTTCACCGTTATTTTCGCGCAATGAAGGTACTGATTGCGTCTTGACACTGGTGTGCCAGAATCTCTTTGGGTTTTTCGCCAGATTTCGAAACAGAGAATTGTTGCGGAAATTATTAAGAGCATCTCGCACTGAAGTAGCCGCTATATTTAGACCTTCTGCAAAACTTCACCTGTCTTGGGGACTCTGGAGTCTTTCAGATTTGGCACGCTTTTTCGTTGCTTCTGCAACAGCGATTTCACCCGTTTTGTCCATGGGGGATCAGTACCATCACTTATTAATTTATGTGGTGTATATATATCTCTCAATTGCAATCGATACTATCTCTTTGAAATCGTTCCACATCTCTTCTACGCTTACATGATCAGATAGGAAGGAGTGGAGGCTGTCTCTTTAAAAAGCGTTCTACATCTACATTTATACTCCGCAAGCCACCCAACGGTGTGTGGTGGAGGGCACTTTACGTGCCACTGTCATTTCCTCTCTTTTCTGTTCCAGTCGCGTATGGTTCAAGGGAAGAACGACTGTGTGAAAGCCTCCGTGCGCCCTCGAATCTCTCTAATTTTACATTCGTGATCTCCTCGGGAGGTATAAGTAGGGGGAAGCAATATATTCGATACCTCATCCAGAAACGCACCCTCTTGAAACCTGGCGAGCAAGCTGCACCGCGATGCAGAGCGCCGCTCTTGCAAAGTCTGCCACTTGAGTTTGCTAAACATCTCCGTAACGCTATCACGGTTACTAAATAACCCTGTGACGAAACGCGCCGCTCTTCTTTGGATCTTCTCTATCTCCTCCGTCAACCGGATCTGGTACGGATCCCACACTTTTTTTTTTTTGTTTTGGTTTTAGGGCGCAAAACTTCTATGGTCATTAGCGCCCGGTCCGTGACTTAGGAAACAGTAAAAAACCGAAATTGAAAACCAGCAGCAATGGGAACAAAGTCATAAAATTGGAGAAACTAAAAGCAGAAGGAATGCTTAAAAATCCACTACAGAAAGCGGTTGGTTGTCCCCAAAAAAGGCTTCAAATGACTGACATCATTTCACTGGCACTAATAAACTGGAGAACGCGGTCGGCTGAGTGCGTGTCATCTGCTAAAATCGACGATAGATCAGGCGATAGCTGTAGACGGGAGCGTAACGGATTAAAATAGGGGCATTCAATTAAAAGGTGTCTTACCGTCCACAGCTGAGAGCAGTGGGGACAGAGTGGGGGAGGATCGCCGCTTAAAAGATGTCGATGGCTAAAAAGACAGTGCCCTATCCGGAGTCGAGTTAAAATTTCCTCCTCCCGACGACGCGTTCGGGAGGAAGAGGTCCAAGCGCAAGGAAGGGCTTTCACTTCCCGCAATTTATTATGGGGAAGAGTTGACCAATGCGCGTGCCATAAATGAGCAACTCTACGACAGAAACCGCTCCGTAGATCGGTTAAGGGAATCGACTGAATAGCTGGCAGAGGAAGAGAGACTGCAGCCTTGGCCGCAATATCGGCCGCCTCATTCCCACTGATACCAGCGTGTCCCGGGAGCCAGAGGAACGCCACCGAGACGCCCCCCAGGTGGAGCAAGCGCAGACAGTCCTGAATCCGGTGGACCAGAGGGTGCACAGGGTAAAGAGCTTGGAGACTGAGGAGAGAGCTGAGAGAATCTGAGCAGAGTACGTACTGTATCCGCTGATGGCGGCGGATGTAGTGAACAGCCTGGAGAACAGCGTAAAGCTCCGCAGTATAAACCGAACACTGGTCGGGAGGCCGAAAGTGATTTGGGGTGTCGCCAACAATATAGGCACTCCCTACACCTAATGATGTTTTCGAGCCGTCGGTGTAAATAAAGGTGGCGTCCGTCATTTGTGCACATAGAGCAGCAAATGCCCGACGATAAACAAGTGTAGGGGTACCGTCCTTGGGAAATCGACAAAGGTCACGGAGCAGGCAGATCCGGGGACGGAGCCAAGGCGGTGCTGTACCCCAAGTTGTCAAGAAGGTTTGAGGAAAGCGGAAGGAAAGAGAATGGAGCAGTTGACGGAAGCGGACTCCCGGGGGTAGTAGGGAGGAGGAACGGCCTGCATACCCTACATCAAAGGAGGCGTCGAAAAAAAGGTCATGGGCTGGATTAGCAGGCATGGAAGACAGATGGCTAGCATAACGACTCAGAAGGACTGCTCACCGATTGGACAGCGGAGGTTCAGCAGTCTCAGCATAAAGGCTTTCCACAGGGCTAGTGTAAAAAGCTCCAGACACTAAACGTAATCCACGGTGGTGGATAGAGTCGAGACGCCGAAGAATAGACGGCCGAGCAGAGGAGTAGACTATGCTTCCAATTTCGAGCGCACTAAGGCGCGATAGAGGCGGAGAAGGACCACTCGGTCCGCTCCCCAGGAGGTAACATTCAGGACACGGAGGGTGTTGAGGGATCGCAGACAGCGAGCCGAAAGATAGGAAACGTGGGAGGACCAGCACAGTTTTCTGTCAAACATAAGACCCAAGAATTTAGCGACATCTGAAAACGAAAGGTTGACAGGACCTAGATGTAAGGAGAGCGGAAGAAACTCCTTACGTCGCCAAAAATTAACACAAACTGTCTTACTGGGAGAGAAACGGAAGCCGGTTTCGATGCTCCAAGAGTGGCGATCGAGACATCCTTGGAGACGTCGTTCAAGAAGGCTGGTCCGTTGAGAGCTGTAGTAGATCGCAAAATCGTCCACAAAGAGGGAGCCCGAGACATCAGGAAGGAGACAATCCATAATTGGATTTATGGCGATGGCAAACAGTACAACACTCAGCACGGAGCCCTGGGGTACCCCGTTTTCTTGGGAGAAAGTACGGGAGAGAGTAGTGTTCACCCGCACCCTAAATGTGCGCTCTGCCATAAATTCGCGAAGAAAAAGGGGCAGCCGGCCTCGAAAGCCCCAAGAGAACAGTGTGCGGAGGATGCCTGTCCTCCAACAGGTATCGTATGCTCTCTCCAGATCAAAAAATATTGCTACCGTTTGGCGTTTCCGGAGAAAATTGTTCATTGTATAAGTGGAGAGAGCAACAAGATGGTCAACAGCAGAACGATGCTTTCGGAATCCGCATTGGGGAGGTGTTAAAAGACTGCGGGATTCCAGCCACCACGCTAAACGGTAATTCACCATACGCTCCAAAACCTTACAGACACTACTCGTGAGAGAAATGGGACGATAGCTAGAGGGGAGATGTTTGTCCTTTCCAGGTTTCGGAACGGGAACGACGATAGCTTCCCGTCATCGTCTGGGAAAAGTACTGTCGGTCCAAATTCGATTATAAAGGCGAAGGAGGTAACGCAGACTATGGGTTGATAAATGCAGCAACATTTGGACGTGGATACCATCCGGTCCTGGGGCGGAGGAGCGAGAAGAAGAGAGGGCATGTTGGAGTTCCCGCATGGAGAAAACAGTATTGTAGCTTTCGTGATTTTGAGAGGAGAAAGCAAGATGTCGCACTTCCGCTGCACGTTTCTTCGGGAGAAACGCTGGCGGGTAATTTGAAGAGCTCGAAATCTCAGCAAAGTGCTGACCCAATGAGTTAGAAATTGCGACGCGGTCCACTAAGGTATCATGCGCGACAGTGAGCCCAGAGACCGGGGAGAAACTAGGCGCGCCTGAGAACCGTCGAAGCCGACTCCAAACTTCCGAGGAGGGAGTGAAGGTGTTAAATGAGCTAATAAAGAATTTCCAGCTTGCCTTCTTGCTATCGCGGATGACGCGAAAGCATCGCGCACGGAGCTGCTTATAGCGGATACAGTTGGCCAAAGTAGGATGGTGACGGAAAATGCGAAGAGCACGTCGCCGCTCACGTATTGCGTCACGGCATGCCTCGTTCCATCAAGAAACTGGGGGGCGCCGGGGCAATTCGGAGGTGCGTGGTATTGAACGTTCCACAGCTGTAAGAATAACGTCGGTAATAAGTGTGACCTCATCGTCGACGCTGGGAAAGTGCCGGTCATCGAATGTCGCTAGAGACGAAAAAAGTGTCCAATCGGCTTGGGCAAACTTCCAGCGTCGCGAGCGCATATATGGCAGTTGAGGCTGCAGTCTAAGGACTCATGGAAAGTGGTCACTCGAGTGTGTATCATCAAGGGCGAACCATTCGAAGCGCAGAGCCAGCGGAACAGTACCGACCGCAAGGTCCAAATGAATAAATTTGTCATGGAGGCAGACAAAAATGTGGGGACCCCAGTGTTGAGGCAAACTAGATCCGCTTGGTGGAAGACGTCTAGCAATAGTGAGCCACGTGGACAAGGATGTGGAGATCCCCAAAGCGGGTGGTGGGCATTGAAGTCCCCAACCAGCAAATAGGCGGGTGGAAGCTGACCAAGAAGATGAAGGAGATCAGCTCGTGCCATCGGTGTGGACGATGGAATGTATATGGTACAAAGAGAGAAGGTACATCCAGAAATGGAAAGACGGACGGCGACAGCTTGGAAGGAACTGTTTAAGGGGATTGGGTGATAATGGAGAGTATCATGGAGAAGAATGATGAGTCCTCCATGGGCTGGAGTGTCTTCAACAGAGGGGAGGTCATATCGGATGGACTGAAAATGAGGGAGAACAAAGCGGTCATGGGGACGCAGCTTTGTTTCCTGAAGACAGAAGATGACCGGCGAGTAGGATCGTAAGAGGATCGACAATTCATCCCGATTGGCTCGAATGCCGCGGATATTCCCGTGGATAATGGACATAGGGTGAACAGAAAATGGAGGAATGTGACCAAGGGTGCTGTCAACTGAACGACTGCTCAGAGCTTGCGACCGACAGCATGGAATGGCATTGAGCTGAAGGCAGAAGATCCTGATCCATAGGTTGGTCAGGAGCAGCTCCTGCCACCAGCGATCGGCCAGTTGACCGGCCACCAGCAGTGCGCCTGAGCGACACAGAAGACGGCCGAGGGCGATTTTCGCCAGGTGGTGCTGTAGATGGGACAGGCCTTGGCGGAGAAGGAGAGGGACTGAGTATCTTTGTAGCCTTCTTGGAAGTATGATGTTTAGATGAAGGAGGAACCGAGGGTTGTGAAGTTGCGGTACGTAAATCTCTTCACGAGTATGCTCTTTTTTCGAAGTCTTGGTGTCTGACTTTTGGGCTCGAGATTTAGCAGAACCCGATGAAGGGTGAGCCATAGAGTGGGCAGGCGAAAGTGGTGAGGTTGAACGGGCGATCTTTGCGCTGGCCGATCTGACGACCGTGGCACTAAAGGTGAGGTCGCAAGTCTGCATGGCCGCCGCCTTTGTTGGCCGAGGAGAAGCAAGAACAGTGCTGTATTTTCGTGTCTGAGGCACGGTGGGCTGTCGACTGGCGAACAATTTTCGAGCAGCAAAGGTCGACACCTTTTCCTTCACTCTTATTTCCTGGATAAGCTTTTCGTCCTTAAAAACGAGGCAATCTCGAGAGGAAGCAGCGTGGTCACCCATACACTTGATGCAGCGAGGGGATGGAGGTGGACAAGCACCCTCATGGGCATCCTTGCCACACGTAACACATTTGGCCGGATTGAAACAGGACTGGCTGGTGTGATTGAACCGCTGACATCGATAGCAACGCGTAGGGTTTGGGACGTAAGGGCGAACGGAAATTATCTCATAGCCTGCTTTGATTTTCGATGGGAGTTGAACTTTGTCAAATGTCAAGAAGACGCGGGTTGGAATGATGTTCGTGTCAACCCTTTTCGTAACTCTATGAACAGCCGTTACGCCCTGGTCAGACAGGTAGTGCTGAATTTCTTCGTCAGACAATCCATCGAGGGAGCGTGTATAAACGACTCCACGCCAGGAATTTAAGGTACGGTGCGGTTCCACCCGGACAGGGAAGGTGTGGAGCAGAGAAGTACGCAGCAATTTTTGTACCTGGAGGGCACTGTTTGTTTCTAACAACAGGGTGCCATTCTGTAATCTGGAACAAGACTTTACAGAACCTGCAATTGCGTCGACACCTTTCTGAATAATGAAAGGGTTGACCGTGGAGAAGTCGTGACCTTCGTCAGACCGAGAAACAACAAGGAACTGTGGCAATGATGGAAGAACTGACTGTGGCTGAGACTCAGTGAACTTACGTTTGTGAGCAGACATAGTGGAAGGTGAGGAAACCATTGCGGAAGAATCCCCCATGATTACCGGCGTCTCCGATGGCGCGCTCCTCCCTTGTGGGGGCCCTCACTGAGGGCACACCCGCCTTAGGTGATTGTTCACACCTCAGGTCACACCTCCCGACAAACGGACGGAGGGACCAATCCGCACTTTCGGAAGGTATCAGCTCGGGTAATCACCCCTCCCTGGGCCTGGCCGTTACCAGGGGTTACGTATGTGTCCTACCTGCCTACCCGGGGCGGGGAATTACGCGTTACCCCGTCACTGGCTACGCATGGAAGTGCGTGGGTCGGCCTTCAGACACGCACAGGGAGGAAAAAAGAGAAAGGGAAAGGAAAGAAGAGGGGTCTCAAACGCCGCAGCGGAGAAAAAGGCAAAGAGAAGAGGGAAGGAAAAGAGAAGGACAGAGGAAGGATGAAGACGTGCAAGTCTTGAAAGCAAGGAATTTGTATCTGTTTCGAGCGTCCATCTCCGGACGTAGGCACAAACCATGCTCCCAGAGGGGGAGAAAGGGAAGGAAAGAGCCAGATGTGAGGGGGGGGGGGGCGAAGATGGGGGACGCGGAAGGATGAGGAAAGGGAAAGTATGCAGCCCGGAAAGGAAGGAGGGCCACATTAGCTCGGGGTCCCGTGCTCGCTACGCATGTGTACACAAAAGAGTTGTGGACCCCTTGGGGGGGGGGGGGGGATCCCACACTGATGAGCAATACTCAAGTATAGGTCGAACGAGTGTTTTGTAAGCCACCTCCTTTGTTGATGGACTACATTTTCTAAGGACTCTCCCAATGAATCTCAACCTGGTACCCGCCTTACCAACAATTAATTTTATATGATCATTCCACTTCAAATCGTTCCGCACGCATACTCCCAGATATTTTACAGAAGTAACTGCTACCAATGTTTGTTCTGCTATCATATAATCATAAAATTAAGGATCCTTCTTCTATGAATTCGCAATACATTACATTTGTCTATGTTAAGGGTCAGTTGCCACTCCCTGCACCAAATGCCTATCAGCTGCAGATCTTCCTGCATTTCGCTACAATTTTCTAATGCTACAACTTCTCTGTACACTACAGCATCATCCACGAAAAGCCGCATGGCATTGTCAGCTTTTTAAAAATAGATGTACTTTGAGTTTCTTTTTGATGGTTGTAGGTGTTACAGTATTCAGTCTAGCAGCAACTGCCTTGTGGTCGCTAATCCCTGTATTCGTCATGATACTACCTATTCATCCAGGAATATTTGCTGCTAAGAGGTCAAGTACGCTTTCGCAACCATTTATGCTTCGAGTGGGCCCGCGAACTAATTGTTCAAAATAATTTTTTGAGAAAGCATTCAGTACAATTTAGGATGATGTTTTAAGCCTGCCGCCAGCTTTAAACGTATAAATTTTCCAGCATATCGACGGTAGATTGAAATCACCACCAACTATAATAGTGTGAGTGGGGTACCTATTTGAAATGACACTCACGTTTTCTTTCAACTGTTCAGCAACTATATCCTCTCAGTCGGGGGTCGTAAAACTATCCAATTAATAGTTTAGTCCGATTGAAAAGTATTGCGTCTACCCATACTATTTCGCAGGAACTATCTACTTCAGTTTCACTACAAGGTAAACTACTTCTGACAGCAATAAATACTCCAGCACCAACTGTATTTTATCTATCCCTTCTGAACGTAGTTAGGTCGTTTGAAAAAATTTCGGCTTAACTTATTTCCGGCTTTAACCAGCTTTCCGTAGCTATAACTGTTTGAGCTTCAGTGCTTTCTATTAGGACCTGGAGCTCTGGTTCTTTCCCAACACAGCTAAGATAATTTACAACACCGATCGTTTCTACAACCACTTTACTGTGTGTTACCTGCCCCCTTTTAGACGGACGCTATTTCTATGGTTTCCTGAGAACCTAAAAATCCGCCCCTGCTACCCATGTAGCCGCTTCCTGTGTGTAGTGGACTCCTGACCTATTAAGCGGAATCCAGAAACCCACCACCCTATGGCTCAAGTCAAGGAGTCTGAGGCCTACACAGTCACATAACCGCCTGAGCCTATGATTCATACCTTCCACTCGGCTCTGCACCGAAGGACCACAGTCGGTTCTGTCGATGATGGTGCAGATGGTGAGCTCCGCCTTAATCTCGCAAGCAAGACTGGCAGTCTTTACCACATCCGCTAACCAAAACCAGAGAGAATCTCCTCCAATCCAAAGGGACACACGTCATTGGCACCGACTTGGGCCACCACCTGCAGTTGGCTGCACCCTGTACTCTTTACAAATCAGGAATGACTCCCCCACCTTATGCACACGGAGTGCACACTGCCGTACTTTCCCTCCTTGGCAGCCATGTTACTAAGGGGGCCCAATTACGCGCCAATTGATGCTAACTACCAGCAAACTCACCTTCTGTGAACGCCCAGAATTTGCGTTCCAAGAAGCTTCCTCTGGAGGCCCTACAATCGGCCCGTCGCAAGTCTTTCGCTGCCTGCCAGACTTTGGAGTCATCTCTTGCTCGTCCACAGGTGAGGGATCAACCTCAGCGCTGCACATCAACATAAATTTAGGCTAATGACACCAGCGCTGCTCAAAAATCTGCAGTCAGAGAAGACAATTCCAAATGCAAGGGGAAAAGACACAAGAATGCTGTAAGTAAATATCAGAAACTCATCTATTGCAAAGAACGTTCCTAGATGTAGAAAGCGACCAAAATTATGAATACCACTGACGGTTTGTTAAAAGAATTAAACGAAATGAGTACTGATACGGTAAAATAAACGAAGTCTGGTTTTCTTCATGGTTACGTGACGTTAGGTATATATCTGTTTTGTATTTTTATTTGTCCATGCCTTTCGTTTAAGCACTCACTCAACAGGTCTCTGCTGCAAAGTCATTATCGGTCGTGGTGGCCGAGCGGTTCTAGGCGCTACAGTCTGGAACCGCGCGACCGCTACGGTCGCAGGTTCGAATTCTGCCTCGGGCATGGATGTGTGTGATGTCCTTAGGTTATTTAGGTTTAAGTAGTTCTAAGCTCTAGGGGACTGATGGCCTCAGAAGTTAAGTCCCATAGTGCTCAGAGCCATTTGAGGGGTGAAAAACACAGGAAAGAATATTCGCTTTCTTTTGCCTGATGGCGGGTTTAGGGAGTGGGGATGCATGGCAGAAGCGCATTCTTACGCAGCTTTGGTAAAAATAAACGTACGTTTATACCGTAACAGCGTTCCGTACGTTGATTAGGACTCTATAATCATACTGATATACTAAAAAGGACAACCAAATCAGCATCCACTGCAACGTGGATAGTAGCACGAGAAGATTTATTTTTACTTTTTAGACATTAATGCAGACTCTAGAAAATTAGAAGCTCAAGGGACCGTTACAATCGAGTCTGCACAATTTGAAGGTCAAAGGATCTAAGAAAAAGTTCGAATAATTAAGAGAAAAAGTTCGTATAGTTAATTCTATTTAACTCGACTTTATTCTAGATGAAATCAGGAAAAATCGAAATAAAATTTTGATATTTTTTTTTACTATTGAATTCCCAGTTTTCTTACATGTTATTTGCTTTAGTATTTGGAACGGAAGGCACACACAAATGTTCGAAAATACAATAATTCAGCTTCATTATTTTTTCAATGATGAACGAACTGTCACGAATGGATGCATTTTGTGAACTAAATTTCTTATAAACGAACTTATGTCTTTGGAGTTGGCATGTCACTCCTTATTTGTATCTGAGACTTCGGTTCTCAGACTAACCGTTAATGATTTAGCGTTCCGTTAAGCTATAACCTCCGACAAATACCTTTTGTACCCTGCAGTGAGTAAGCCAATTCCATAAGCTTTCAGAAAGAGGCGGGGACTCGCCCGGTCTGCTTGCTCCCGCCTTTTGATGCTTATCAGCAACATTATCTTTCCGCTTGATCATCGTTTGCAGCATGGATGGTGGAATCCCGAAACAATTCGTTACCTGTTACTTCTTGTTGCATTCCACAGCGTCGAAACTCGTTTCTGTTTTACGAAAGTCGAAAACTTCCTGGAAGTTATTCTGACGTGAAAACGTCTACTTTCTCCTTGGTCGAAGTTTCTTGTGTGACAAAATGGTGTCAGATTTGAATCACTAATAAGTACGAGACCGATAGTGCGCAAACAAAGGTTAAGTCCAGGTATATGCGCGTCATTGTTACAAATTAGCTTTGTGTGAAGTTATAGTTATAAACTGGTGTAGCTGTAAGATAGGATACTGATTTGGGTGTCACTGCGGTGAACAGCTTATGGAGCGCCGCTGGGAGTCATAGAGACAAAATGAGAATATTCGCCGGAATATAAACGAAAATCTATATTGAGTTTAAACCTATGACACAAAGGAAGAGTACGTCTCATAGGACTTGTAAATATGCTCTAAATTACAGAAAACGCGAGAAAAGCCCTCCCAGAAGCCTAAAAAGTGCAGCGCTAAGCGAATGCGACAGCTCCCGCAGAGTCGGAAAAAAAAGGAGGAAACGGGACAACGCGATAACGTAGTCAAAGGCTATATCGTACACCGGCCACTGAAGGTCCAAAATTGTGAGTAACCGTGTGACCACTGTATTAAAGATATTGATAATTAAATTACATATTAATATGAAACACATGTTACGATTTTATCCCGACGTTTTCACGAAAAATCTACGGCGCAGACCTGAACTGCACACACAGATATTTATTTGCAACTGATTAATAATATGCTGTGGTATTTTGTGCATTGTTAAAACAACTTATGAAACAAATCGAATTATCCGGTTTAAGCTAGGCGTTGACTTGTAATTATAGAATGTCTGCGGGTCGTTCTGCTATGACAGTCGCCTCGATTAGTGAAGAAGTTTCTTCGGTTTTCTCGAGGCATTTGGGAACAGGTTGAAACAAACGATTAACAAGTGTCGACGGCATACAGTCGCAGAGGCTGATTTCAAATGTCTTTGATAACTGTAAAGCAACTACAGCCACGCAATAAAACTTCAGCTGGGTAAGGGGGACAGCTAGCAGTCGGAGGTAAACACTTCCCCCTCACAGCGATCTAATGTCGCCGGCCAGAGTCCGCCACTCAGCGTCCGATGTAAACACAGACGACAAGGAAGTGTGACACGACAACCAAATCGAGTTCAGAGCAGCAAACGGCCGGGGTCCTCGGTGGTCTAGTGGTAAGGGGGTCTGGAACGTTCCAGCGCCTCGGCTGGGGCTATTCGCCCCAGCCGGGCCGGGGTTCTATCCCCGGCCGGCGCTGGAATTTTCAGACTTCCGAACACTAACCTCCACCTCTGCCCTGGCATGTGGCGCATGCCGGGCACCCCCGTGGGGTCCTTGCTTCGGATCCCACGTGGAGCTCACTCCCACACTACAAAATAAACCTGGTTATGCTGTTGCAAACATTTTAAATTTTAATACGCACACTTTCTTCACCAGATCACACCTACATATATTTTCGAGGTACTTTCTACATAATATATCTCACTGTCAAATGAAACTGCATAGTATCATGAACATTTGTAGGATTACAACAATGAAATAGAGGCTTTACTAAAAAAACTAATACGCTTTATTTTCGTTTTTGTGCTAAATGCTGATAAGATAAATACCAAAACAGCTTCCATTTTCTTGTAGTTAACAATCAGTAATTGGAAAAATAAGTTTGCCTATAATACTGATACATATATTACATATTTACTTAGCACATTCTCAGTGCTGAAACAGGATAAATTATTTCAATGTCAAAAGAAATGCAAAATATTGTATCAATACCATGACACAAGTGAATAGTGAAAGAAAAAAATATTTTCAGGTGTCTCAGTCTGCCTTTTCTTTTTAGTATCCTGATTGATTAAATGATAATAAATAAATTCTATATCAGAAATCGTTTCGTAACAGTTCACACTCAATACCTTTTATAAATGTATATTGTCACTAATTGTATTTTCAAAACGAACACAGGCCTTCTCTTTTTTTTTCTTCAAATTATTCAAGTGTCAAAATGAGATTATGGTATGACACAGGTCACTAATGAGATAAACTCTTTCTTTGTATGAAAGAGGATAATTCTACTGGTTTCATGTGAGCTGAATACTAAATTAAACAGATAACATTTAAAAAACGAATTTCATAACGATTTTACTACATCTTTCATATAATATTTCTGTTGGTAGTTACATGACAACCTCTCAGGTTCAGCTTTATATGAAAGTATCTTGCAGGTCAGAAAAGAAATTATTGTACTACCTCTTCAGATTCAGTTGGTCTATTATTGTTGTATCATTGACGTTGCATTGCAAGAGAGAGACTGCTACTATGGCTGTTTTCTTTCGCTATTAACTTCCGGCCCGCATCTCGTGGTCGTGCGGTAGCGTTCTCGCTTCCCACGCCCGGGTTCCCGGGTTCGATTCCCGGCGGGGTCAGGGATTTTCTCTGCCTCGTGATGGCTGGGTGTTGTGTGCTGTCCTTAGGTTAGTTAGGTTTAAGTAGTTCTAAGTTCTAGGGGACTTATGACCACAGCAGTTGAGTCCCATAGTGCTCAGAGCCATTTTTCATTAACTTCCGTGCCGTATCTCCATTCTAAATGCTAAAGGCGTGGATGAAACTTTTAGTAATACTATTTTCCTATTCACCACGTCGCTGCTAGTTGTCGCTACTAGTCCCTCACACAGTCAGTTGTCTATAGTGCAGGGCTTCGCTACCAGAGGGCTGCAGCGGAGCTGGCGACGACTCACTCTGCCGGGATGTGCTGCTTCACTCCTGAACGTGTACGCCAGCTGAAATAACCGCTAAATCCTCACACTAAACGAGAGACGTAATAGCACCAATACCAAATAAGGTAAATCGTGGTCAGTGCGAATATTGCCAAACCACCACTATGATAACTCCTAGCTGAAAATACTGATGCAAACTATTTACAGAGGAATGGAGCACCTTACAGAAGCTGATGTAGAGGAAAATCAATTTGGAGGCAACACAACTCATATTTATAACATCTTTATATACAGAAAAAACTTTTGGCAATGTTGACCCGAATATACAGTTTGAATTTAAGATGCAACCAGGAATAAAATATAGCGAGCGAAACATTACTTAGAACTCCACCAGAAATGAGACAGCAGCTGTACGAGTTGGACATAAAAGTCAGGAAATACGTGAGAAGTGAGTGAGACAGCGTTCCAGTCCATTCCCTGATGTTATTCATTCTATATACAGGGTGTTTCACAATTCACGCTCCACACTACTCGGGGCTGTGCAGGGGACTTAACTGATCAAGTTTTACGTAGGAATCTACTTTTGAAAACGTCATCTAGCGACGCTACAAGTCATAGGCACCGACGCCTACAAAAATAGAGGGATCCCACGAAGATGTTACAAGCTTTCTAAGATGATGCAGATGGATAAATGTATAAATTTGAGATTATGTCCTTGTACTGGAAAATTATAACAGAAAACCTTTCTGTTACCTCTGACAGTATGTACCGTTATCGTTGTTGATAAGATGTAGGACAGGAAACTTTCAGAGGCGGTGGTATGGAACGAAAGAAGAAAACAAAGTGCAGTACACATAGGCCGTAAAATGCATACATCATGAACCATGAGCACTTGTTCACCTTCGCTAGCGTGAAACCCGTCTCCACTATTGAACAAGTGCTTATAGCTCCTGAAGTATGCAGTTTAGAGTCCATGTTTACTGCACATTTTATCTTGTTTTGGTTTATACTGCCGTCTCTGAAAGTTGCCTATCCTACAATCCTAGCAACAACAGTACCAGTACTTGTACTCCACTGTCAGAGGTAGGATAACGATTTTCACTTACAACTTTCGACACGTTTGTTTCCGGTACAAGGGCCCTTACCTCAAATCGATACATTTGTCTGTTTCCATCATCCTAGGAAGTTTGTAACACAATCCCGGATCATCCTGTATATACATACATTTACCGGAGCTGGCGCCTGTAACGTCGTTGGGTGACGTTTGCAGGCATGAGTTTCTAAGTAAAACTGCGAGCTCTAGAAATGTGTAACGTGAATTGTGAAACACTTTGTGTAAAGACAGCAATACACAAAAAGGACGAGGAATTCGGGAAATTAATCAAAGGTGAAGAAGAAATGAAAGTTGTTCCCTAATTGAACTCTCACTTTGCAGTGGAGTGTGCACTGATTTGAAATTTCCTGGCATATATTCGCCCTGAAGAGGATCGCTGAAAAGATAGTCGAAATGTCGGTATTTTCGTTTTTCAGTGTTTTATAACGACATGGCGTAGTAGCAAAAATGATTTTCTTCAAGTTCTTTGTAGGAACTATATCGCTTCTCTCCGATATTTCGAGATTGATACACTTATTTTTTCCTAAAACCTAGCAACTGAAATAGTTGGGTTGTTTTTGGGGAAGGAGACCAGACAGCGAGGTTATCAGTCTCATCGGATTAGGGAAGGATGGGGAAGGAAGTCGTCCGTGCCCTTTCAAAGGAACCATCCCAGTATTTGCCTGGAGCGATTTAGGGAAATCACGGAAAACCTAAATCAGGATGGCCGGACGCGGGATTGAACTGTCGCCCTCCCGAATAACTGAACTAGTGCTTGAAACGATATAAATGGTACTTATGCTTTATGGTATGGTGACAGAAACGGTACTTGGCTTTAATGATAACAATATACAGGAAAATTCAGTAATGTTTCTGCAAAGTGCCATAACACCGAAATCCTGAAATAAAATCGGATATTTCGAATGTGGTACGACACCAGCTGTACAGTTTGCTGGACAGATACAGAGTTTTCCGAAATTCTAGCACTTTTAGAGGGAACTAAGCGACAATATTTTAAATTGGAACCCACGTACGGAAACGTATACTTTCCGTGCTACAGCCGCTTGAATACATGTTTGCTAGGTGGGTATGCAACAGGGTAGTCATCGTGGGAGGTGGAGGGGGTGGGGGGAGGTGCTTACGTCGGATGTCATTTACCGTCTGTCCCACCACTCTGACATGGCTCGTGCGTCACTCACGTGTCTGTCAGTATTAGAGCAACATTGCGGAGCGCCCTATTGCCGAATACACCGACATGATCCGTCTGTATGGCGAAGCTCGTCGCCTTTATCAAGCTCGTTCTCCGCAGCGTCCGACTTCATCGCATACGCTTTTCGCCACAACTGCGCAACGACTTTGAGAAAATGGTGCGTTCACCGTCAGCAGGGGTGACTGTAGTGCTTCAAAGAGACGCAGCGCACCCGAGTTGGAAAAGGCCGTATTGTAAAGAACAGTGTTTCTGAAAACTTATTGAGTTTCCTTTTAATGAGTGGTATTGGTACTGGGTCATACCGAATAACTTACTTGTACAAGTGGCCGCGTTGCCAACATGTTTTCAAATGGCTGTAGCGAGGAAACGGTGCGTTACAGGAGCTTGTAACGGGGATTTCGGAACATCCTGCATGTTTACAGTATATTGTACAGTTGTTGTCCCATCATAATTGAAATCTGCGAAAACATTTCATAATTTCTGAGAGCTCATCAGGCGCGACTACGGTGTCCGCAGTATAAAACCCAGGGGGCGTCTTGTCTACGGCGGCTCTGACGCCCACGAGAACAACTGTAGGTAGAGAGCGCAGCACAGCTACTTTGATGGACATTTTCCTCTAATGCTGCCAGATGTCTCTACTTTTAGAGGTATCTTGACCCGCCCCGCACCAGCCTTAAGCGGAAAGCCAAATATCCCAACTTCTGGCCACTGCTAACATTCTGAAATACACTGTCCAATCAAAAGTATCCAGACACCTAGTAGTGGACTTCAACATGCGGTATGACCACCTTTTGTCTTTACGAGGGGTTAAACTCTGCTGGAAACGCTTTCAGTGTCGACGATATTTTACGCACCACACATGGTGAGAGTTTCATCTGTGTGTAACTACCAGACAATACACTGGCCAGCAAGATCGCCGCCGCTCTCCCCAAGTTTGGAACAATATGGGCAGCTCCTTGCAACCAGGTCCGGAGTTTGACGATGTAACGAATCAATTGAACTGAATATGGTACGACATCCGTCAGGAGGACATCCACCAACTTTATCAATCAAGATCAAGTCGAATAGCTGCTTGCTTAAGGGCCAGAGGTGGACGAACGCGTTATGACTTTATCCTGAATGAATCACCCAATTTTCCTGCAATTGTTATCATTTGTTTGCCTCTACACGTACATCACATCTACCGATTTCCTTCACACTGGGGTAATTTCTTGGTGGTACGGTTTAAAGTGTAAATATACAGGGTGTATCAAAAAGAATCAACCGATTTAAAAAAAAAGTAACTATTATGTTATTCGACATATGTGCGTGAATAGCGTACTGCTGGAAAGAGCAAACCCTCGGGCTTTACATGGTTACCGCTTGGCAGCTGAACTGTCCGGCCATTTCAGTCCTAGTAAAAATGGTGTCGCGACGACAGAAAGCGTTTTGTGTTGTGCATTTTGCGCAGTGTGGGTAGTAATAAGTGTTCGGCGTGCCTTTCGTACAAGGTACGGTGCGGATCCTCCTACAGCACAGAGCATTAGACGATGGCGTCAACGATTAAGAGAAACAGAATGTTTGCGGAAAGACAAATCGCCGGGCCGTCCCCGAGTGCCTGACACAGACGTCGAACGCATCCGCCACAGTTTCACAAGGGGTCCGCAGAAATCCATTCGCCGTGCAGCTCGACAGCTCAGCACGCCCCCGATGTCCGTCTGGCGTCTATGCGTCGACGTCTATGCATCAAATGATATTAAATTCAGCTACTGCGAGCTCTTCATGAAGGTGATAACATCGTGTGAAGTTCCGTAATTTCACTCTTGGCAAGGTGGAGGATGGCTGTTTTCTCCTACAGTTAGTGTTCAGTGACGAGGCAACATTCCATTTATACGGAAAGGTGAACTGTCATAATGTGACAATATGAGGTACGGGACAACCACATGAAGTTTTACAACATAAATTAGACTCTCCTAAATGTAATGTGTTTTGTGCAGTTTAACGGGAAAAGGAGTATGATTCATTTTTATTTGCCGGAAACACTGTTATAGGAAGCATATACCTCGATATGCTTGAAAACTTTCTTTTCCCACAGTTTGATTCGAACGACTTCATTTACCAATGGGATGGGGCACCGCGACAGTGGCATCTGGAAGTGCGGGAATTTCTAAATCAAACGATTACTGAACGATGGATCGGTCACACTGGACTAAATGACTCAGCCTTAGATTACTGGACTCCAAGGTCACCGTACCCGACTATATGTATGGTTTTGTAACAGACTCTTTATGTACCTACGTTACCAACAGCAATAAATGAACTGAGACATCGGATAACAGCACCTGTGGAAACTGTAACTCAAGACATGCTTGCTGCAGTGTTGGTACAATTTGAACACCGCATTGACACATTCTGTGCATCTGAAGGATGCATATTGAACACCAATGAAACGAATGAAAAACTTTTTCAGTTTCCGTTCATCAGAAAACTAAATTCATTGTATATGTTTCTTAGTTCCAGAAATATAGACGGCCCAGATCGGATGATTGTTTTTGATACACCCGGTATAGATAACACACTTCAAAACCTCCCAATAATTAGGCCACTACCAAGATGGGAGATAACAAGTACTCACGCATGCGTCTTTGCATGTGTTGGATAAAAAGTAGTAGCACAATGCCGTAACATGAAGGATGAGAGTCGTTTGGTGTGCACGCTTTCTGTTGCTGATAGATGGTGCTTAACTAGTAAAGTTAGCGGCATACTTGTGTTTGAGTCAGTTGGGGTGTGTACTATCTCAAAGTTGGAGAGGTTAGCTCAAGTGCCTTAATAGTATGTTTGGGAAACACGAAAAATGTGCTTGGGTCAAGACTGAAAGGGCACGTGGTCGGAGCTCGCAACAATCTTTGCTTCCGGCGCTGCATTCCACCAACTTTCACGACAATGCACGACGCCAAACGACGAGCCCAGTGCAGGATCTCCGCGTATGTGGCAGCGGGACATACTGGAACATCCACCGTATTCATCCGGTAGCGTCCCCCCAATTACGACCTGATCGCCCAAATGATGAAGTATTTCGTGGCACGCGTTACAGCAAATGATAAGACACCCTATGGCGGTCCTAGAGAGACATCATCACAGATGGATGCTCTGACAGTGTATGACATTTTTCACGTGGGTGTGGAAAGTGATCGAGACGCGAGACGGAAATGTAATAAAGTGAATTTTAGTCAGTGAAGTGTGGCATGAATTATAACCGAACTGCTACTACTTTTCATCCACCCCATGTATATTACCATACCTGTTTATTTTTACTCATAAAAATTTGTCAGTAGTCTTGTATGAAATGTTTTCACAATTTTGGTTTGTTTCCTAGATGTATAGCAATTCGTTACGAAAGATGGAAGCGTTTGATTTTCACTTAGACCATGAATGTCCGATTTCCACACAGTACTGCCCTGGCTGCACATTTTTCTGGATTAGGAATTGATGCCCTTAGCATGAATTTACTTTGGCTTGCACCACAGCACATTTACTTGACGTAAAATACAACGAAATTCTCCGCCAATACAGTTCGATTACCATCTCGTAACTATTGGACCTGGTGGTCTACCGGCACAGCGCGTGGCTGCAAATCGAGAATCGCGGGATCGAATCCCAGTTAAACCAATAAATTTTTCAGTCTGCGTTTAATCCAGCCTTCACCTCTCAATGATATGAGGAGTCGGTAGAAACAACATGTGGTGCGGATTCCACGTTAAACTGCCGATTCCCTTTCCCCGGTTGGACAACTGGTGTACGTTAATGATAAGCAAGTCGCCAAAGTGCCGTACAATTGAAAGACTTAAAGGAGGGGCATTGAAATACGCGAAATTCGTTAGTATTATTACACTGTCGAAACGCAGTAATGTGACCACGTGTTAAAATCCCGAATAAACGCCTTTTGCAGCATGAGCTGTACAGGAATAGAGTCAATGAGGTAATAACAGTGATAAGAAGCCATTCCGACTCCAGTACTTGTCCAGCTGCGATAGAATTTTATCGATTGAGGTTCCGTGGCACAAACTACTCGATCGAGGTGGCCCCTCAGATTCTCGATTGGGTTTAAAGCCGGGAAATTTGGCGGTCAGGGCAGTACGGTAAATTCATCCTAGAGCTTTCAGAACCACGCACATACACTGCGAGCTATGTTACACGTGCATCTAAGGGTGGATATGGTCCCCAAGGATAGGTACGTACTACGGTTGATCCATTGTGCCTTTCAGAATAACGAGATCACCCAGGGAATGCCGCGAAAACATTGCCCACACCATAACGCTCCCTCAGGGTTGCAGGGCGTTTGCTTTCAGACGTTACACGCCAATGGAAATCTGTCCGATGGAGCATAAAATGTGATTAATATGGAGAGGCCACCTGCAGCACTCAGTGGACTTTCAGTTGTGGTACCGGCATGCAAATGCAAGCTTTCAACGCCAATGAACAGCAGTCAGCATGGGTGCAGGGACCAGGTGCCTACTGCAGAAGCCCATACGTTGTTGAGGAAACATTGGTGGCAGCCCTTGGTTCGTCTGGGCGGTCAGCTGCACAAACGTTGCGCGTCTATTCGGCGGCACAAATATCTGCAGCTATCGTTCACCTGTGTCGCCTATTGCCCGAAGTGCAACACAGTTGCCTCGGAGCCGGATTAGAATACCGAGATTTTGCCACACACGGTTTATTTTACATACAGTGGCATGTGAAAAGATTACAGATTTTGCCGTTTCGGAAATGCTTCCACCCTTGGGAAGAAAGCCAACGATTATGCCCTGTTGGACGTCACATAAATCGCCCCTTTTACGCATTATGACAACGACTTCACTGTTTCCAGCCTCCCACCTCTCTCCCTTACCTCCCCCCCCCCCCCCCCCAATTCATCACCTACTAATGTTATCACCTGGAGTTATTACACGTTGACCTCAAAAATGGGAGTTGGTCACAATAATGTGACTGGACCTATTATTATTATTATTATTATTGAAACTTCCTGGCAGATTAGAACTGGGTGCCGGACCGAGACTCGAGCTCGGGACCTTTGCTTTTCCCGGGCAAGTGCTCTACCAACTGAGCTACCCAAGAATGACTCACGCCCTGTCCTCACAGCTTTGCCAGTACCTCGTCTCCTACCTTCCAAACTTTACAGTAGCTCTCCTGCGCACCTATTATTATTATTATTATTATTTCGTTGTTGTTCTGTTGGCTAAAAGTGTGTGTAGCGTTGCCAGGTTACTTGCTACAGTAAAATTTTCTTTGCCGTTGCTAGAGTCGTCTTTCAAGTTTGCAGGGGCCACCGCTAGTTGGCGCTATTGGACTGCGACATTACTGTTCTTTCAAAATGTGCCGTTTGTTACTCTTAAAACTAACAAGAAGAGCTCCCCAGCGGTGGGATCGACTTTTTTAAACCAAATAAGCGGTAGTGTAACTTAAGATCCCCCGTATCAGACCCTGCATCCGGGTGGGCCTCCGTTTGCAAGTAACTGACGGAAAAGATTTCGGAATTTGGTGTGATGCTACATAGCGTTAGGGAAGTCGTATTCCATAGTCTGGTTACGTGTCATAATGGTTAGGATAGAAGCTTAACCATGCCAGGTCAGGTGCAATAATTTCTTTTATTGTTAAATATTTATCGAAATGACTTCGATGCCTATTTTTGCTCAATTTATTGGTTTAAATGAAATTTCTTTCGTTCTATTCCTTTGTCACATCGTTTTAAGCACCGTATGAACTTTTCCATTTGCTCAATTTTTCTTTGTATCATTCTTCTTCCAATCGGAATTTTTGTGAATGTGTATTTTATTATACCTATCTGTTTGACTATTCAATTATTTCAAAACTCCGATAAATTAATTAGAAAACAAAAGACGAAATAATCTATTTATATTGACTGTGCATTAGTGTATTAAAAATGTATTTTTCATTACATGACGTGCCTTTTTTTGCATGGTAATCGACATACAAATATTTAAAACAGAACCTAAATTCTTGCTGCACTATGGAAATAATAGTGTAGATGAAGATTTAAATGAGAGAAGGTTTTATAAGTAAAATAAAATTGAAGCAAAGTGAGAAATCGATGTAATGAACACAATAACGTAGAAGAAAATACAGGGTCATAAAAACAGGAGAAATTAAATCGGAAGTGATACATGAAGATAATTAAAAGTTCACGAACAAATATTTCCAGTGGAGAAGGGATGATAAGAAGAAAAATTAGACCAATTCAAGAAGTTCATATCACTATTGAATCACGTGACCGAGAAGTGGAAATAAAAAATAATATTTACATCAATTGAATGAAAATGATTATCAATGTCACTTCGCTAAAGACCTAAAATAGATTTCTTTCTCTTGAGAGATTCATGCATGTGAAGCCAGTATCCTTTCCATTACCCTCACAACCAACTTGTCATTCGGCTTTCTTCATGCTATAGAGTCTCACACAAAATTCCGAATTTCTTTTCTGGTCAGTTCCTCGCAAACGTCGACCCACCAGGATGAATGGCTGCAGTGTGTGATACTTGGGTGCTTAACGTACATAACCGTATAGATGGTTTCAAAAAGTCCTGGAGAAATCTCCTTGGAAGACATAACGAAAGATGGCCGCCGTTTCATTATATCTACTGATATGGTGGTGGACACACATTTAATAGTGTAGCCATAGTAACATAAACGGTCTGAAACCTGCACGATCTAAGCAACGAAGAACGACCTCGTACTTAGTCCAAAGGAAAATCTCCAGAATTACTAGAAAACTTATAGCCAATGAACCAAGTCATTTAGTCCGCGGCGACTGCTGAGAACCAACAGACCAGTCATCAGGATTCGCACTCGACTACTTTGATGTGACACGTTCGGTGTCCTACTGTATGGAGATGAGTCATGGACTGTATTAGGCATTTGAAATGCGATCGTATCGAAAAATATTAAGGATACCATCGACAGATATAGTCAAAAATACGGCGTTACGAAGACGCAGAAATTCTCAACAGCATCCAGAGAGCAAAACTCGATTGTTTTGGTAGCGCAATTCCGCAACAATAAATAAAAACCTGTTGAAAATAATAATTCAAGGAAACATTAATGGCCGGCCCGTGTGGACGAGCGGTTCTAGGAGCTTCAGTCTGGAACCGCGCGACCGCTAAGGTCGCAGGTTCGAATCCTGCCTCGGGCATTGATGTGTGTGATGTCCTAGGGTTAGTTAGGTTTAAGTAGTTCTAAGTTCTAGGGGACTGATGACCTCAGATTTTAAGTCCCATTGTG
The DNA here is from genome assembly GCF_023864345.2 of Schistocerca serialis cubense. Taxonomy (NCBI): domain Eukaryota; kingdom Metazoa; phylum Arthropoda; class Insecta; order Orthoptera; family Acrididae; genus Schistocerca; species Schistocerca serialis. Next base: position 300,544,133 of record NC_064638.1, read on the forward strand.
CTCAGAGCCATTTGAACCATTTTTTTTTTTTTTTTGAAAGATTAATGGCATACGTGATCCAGGACGCACAGGATTATCCTGGATAAATAACTCAAACCAGCAGTTTGGGTTTAGCCCTGAATCAATGTTCTGAAAAATCATGGACGGACAACAGATCATGCTAGCGATCGGCAGTGTTATTGGAGGACGAGGCACTTAGAGAGGAAGAATGGCAATACAGACAATGCTTAAAAATTACATTAATGCTCACCATTAAATCTAATACTTTTCCACTCGTATAATCGCGCTAGCTACAAATAAAATTAATCTGCAACTGCCAGTTAAAATTTTTTGAACCTAGTGCTGTTAACAGCATTCATGTCAACGCTTATTTTGATCAATGTACGTATTTTCTCAGATTTCTACTGTACGAGGACGTACTGAAAAGTAATGTCGACAGATGTTTTATGTGAAAACTCTCAACGCTTTTTAAATAAAACAAACTTCATTAACATTCTACATCTGTATTCTTAACGTCTATAAATTTATTTTTCAACACACTCACTCTGGAAATCAGCACAATTTCCCCAACTAGATACTATTTTGTTGATACCGTCACATTATATTGTTTGACTATGTTAACAGAGCCTCAACCTTACCTCTGCTAGCACCGCTTGAAACAATTGAAGTGCTCGAAGGTTTTCTTAGTTTTGCACAAAGACGAAAATCGAGACACTGTGTAGGATGATCGACGGCAGTGAACCAACGACGTCGGATTGCTGCAGATGCCGCAGCGCTCGTGTGTAGTTTGGCACTGCCATGCTTAAGGAGAGTGTGCTCGACATGCGGACGAAGTCTTCGTGCTTTTAGTTTTGTGAGCTCTTTCTCACCCACAAACATAGTCACGTCACACACCGCTATGTTACTCAAAATCGGAGCCCTCTAGCAGCAGAAGGCTGCAGATATCTATAGTAAAGATGTAGAATGTTACTGACTTTATCAAATAAAACAGACCGAGTCATTATCTTCTCAGCACGCCGTCGTGTTATACGCACAAAAATCAAAAAAATTGTTTCCGAGCAAAGTATGCTGTATTTTTAAGTGAAGATCTTTGTAATGTACATCTGTAGTAAACATTATGCTGTTGATTTATGGTGACAATTCGTATTTATATTTACAATGAAAAGAGATTGACCAGTGGGCAACAGACAACTAAAACGCAAGTTGCCAGATGGATATTAACTGCAATACCGCCCACGCTGCCACAGTAAGTGGGAGGTTTTGTTTCCCGATACATGTCGCCGTGTAACTGCCGCTCGTGGCGATACATTAAATAGTCAGAGAGCCAGTACCCAGATTCACTCTAAAGAAATAAAGACGCGAATTCTGTGCGGCACATTTGAAGATGATACTGAAACGGCTTCAAAACTAGTTAACTCGAATTTAAAAAAATTCAAAAGGTGAGTTGTTGCAGTTTTCCACATTTATGTTCAGTATACATTCACAGGCACTTGAACAGTGGTTCCCAGCCTTTCTTAGACCATTGCTCCTGATTGCAATCAGACATTTGCCAGTAGCCCCTGCCCTACCCCCCCTCCCTGCCGTCTGTGGCCTTCCCTCCCCCACATTATCACTAACTTTGGCACATAAATAAACTGTTGAGTGAACAACTTTTCTGGGAAAACTTTTATTTTTAAAATCATGAGAGGTGGAGGGTATTTAGTTAGTGTGTGTGTGTGTGTGTGTGTGTGTGTGTGTGTGTGTGTGTGTGAGAGAGAGAGAGAGAGAGAGAGAGAGAGAGAGAGAGAGAGAGAGAGAGAGAGAGAGAGAGAGAGGGGGTGGTGGGGGGGGGGGGGCGGCGATATTAGACTGAATGACGAAGGAATTCGTAATGCATTTCAAGTGCTACCCGCAACTACTTCTCAGATAAGAAAGCTAACTATCCAAAATAAGGATAAACACTTGTTAAAAAAACGCTCCTCTTGATCAACCTCTCTACAGTACGCCACTTGCTTGACCTGCACATTGCAACCCCAATTAAAATCAACCGATCACTTACTGTTCATAAATCACTCGATTGTTGCGCTCTTTACTTCTGAAATAGGAGACTTCAGGCCTTTAAATCTTGGTATCCGAACACAACATGTGAAGCTATTATCCTTTCCGTTACACCTCACAATCAACTAATGTCACTCAGCTTTCTTAATGTTACCGAGTGTCACACAAAATTCAGAATTTCTTTTCTCGTCAGTTACTCGCAAACGTGGACCCACCATTATGAGTGGCTGCAGTGTCTTAACCTACGAGGGCAGTTCAATAAGTAATGCAACACATTTTTTTTCTCGGCCAATTTTGGTTGAAAAAACCGGAAATTTCTTTTGGAATATTTTCAGACATTCCCGCTTCGTCTCGTATAGTTTCATTGACTTCCGACAGGTGGCAGCGCTGTACGGAGCTGTTAAAATGGCGTCTGTAACGGATGTGCGTTGCAAACAACGGGCAGTGATCGAGTTTCTTTTGGCGGAAAACCAGGGCATCTCAGATATTCATAGGCGCTTGCAGAATGTCTACGGTGATCTGGCAGTGGACAAAAGCACGGTGAGTCGTTGGGCAAAGCGTGTGTCATCATTGCCGCAAGGTCAAGCAAGGCTGTCTGATCTCCCGCGTGCGGGTCGACCGTGCACAGCTGTGACTCCTGCAATGGCAGAGCGTGCGAACACACTCGTTCGAGATGATCGACAGATCACCATCAAACAACTCAGTGCTCAACTTGACATCTCTGTTGGTAGTGCTGTCACAATTGTTCACCAGTTGGGATATTCAAAGGTTTGTTCCCGCTGGGTCCCTCGTTGTCTACCCGAACACCATAAAGAGCAAAGGAGAACCATCTGTGCGGAATTGCTTGCTCGTCATGTGGCTGAGGGTGACAATTTCTTGTCAAAGATTGTTACAGGCGATGAAACATGGGTTCATCACTTCGAACCTGAAACAAAACGGCAATCAATGGAGTGGCGCCACACCCACTCCCCTACCAAGAAAAAGTTTAAAGCCTTACCCTCAGCCGGTAAAGTCATGGTTACAGTGTTCTGGGACGCTGAAGGGGTTATTCTGTTCGATGTCCTTCCCCATGGTCAAACAATCAGCTCTGAAGTGTATTGTGCTACTCTTCAGAAATTGAAGAAACGACTTCAGCGTGTTCGTAGGCACAAAAATCTGAACGAACTTCTCCTTCTTCATGACAACGCAAGACCTCACACAAGTCTTCGCGCCCGAGAGGAGCTCACAAAACTTCAGTGGACTGTTCTTCCTCATGCACCCTACAGCCCCGATCTCGCACCGTCGGATTTCCATATGTTTGGCCCAATGAAGGACGCAATCAGTGGGAGGCACTACGCAGGTGATGAAGAAGTTATTGATGCAGTACGACGTTGGCTCCGACATCGACCAGTGGAATGGTACCGTGCAGGCATACAGGCCCTCATTTCAAGGTGGCGTAAGGCCGTAGCATTGAATGGAGATTACGTTGAAAAATAGTGTTGTGTAGCTAAAAGATTGGGGAATAAACTGGTGTATTTCAATGCTGAATAAAACAACCCCTGTTTCAGAAAAAAAATGTGTTGCATTACTTATTGAATTGCCCTCGTACATAACCGTACAGATGGATTCAGACGAAGTGTTACTTGCAGAGGAGTAGGATAACGAGGTATCGGCCTGGCAACTGAGTTGGAGTTTGGCCGAAGCAACTTTGGGCACGAAGGAGATAATGATGTGTCCCTCAGAGAATAATTTTGCCTGGGCTGTAAGCGGTGCACAGCTCAGCGTTTACAGAGTTGCCAATAACATCTCACAGCGGGAATATTATTATTAAGCCCAGTTTCCACAGCAACGAATGGAAGCGAACGCAACCGTATGAACATTTACAGACCACTTTCCAGTATTCACTACCTTTCGTCTACGAGGTCTGTTCAAAAAATTCTGGAACTTCTCTACGCTAACCTCCACTTATTTGTATATGATCTCCCCCACGACTGATACACCGCTCCCAACACCGTTTCCACTTCCGAGAGCAGACTTGGTTCGCCTTTCGCTGGACCGCGCGTCTATCGTTACAAATCTTCGTCCTCTCAACTTGGTTTTCAACTTTGGAAATAAAAAAAAAAGTCTGCAAGGGCCAAGCTGAGCTGACAAGCTTTTTTATTTTTTGATCGTTGAGAACATTTCCCTACCCATTGTGAAGACTGAAACTTGTTCTCAACGTCATAACTGCAGACCTACGTCTCATCACCAGTTGTAATTTTCTTAAGGAACATCTCGTTCTCATTTGGGTGATCCTAAAGCTCTTCTCAGATTGCGAGGCGGAGGTCTTTCTGCTCTTGACTCATGAGCCGTGACACGAACTTGGCGGCAACACGATACATTCCAAGATGCTGTATTAGGATTTCACGATCCAACTGCAATGTTACATTCTTCTGCAATCTCTCGGACAGTCAGTCTTCGTTCAGCACACACAGTTTCGTTGACGTTCCTGACACAAGCGTTGCTGGCAGAAGTCGAAGGACGTCCTGCACGGGGGTCGTCTTCCGTCCGGCCGTTTTTAAACCGTGTGAACCATCCGTAACACCGAGTACGGCTTAAGCACTCATCGCCATAGGCTTCCTGCATCATTTGGTGTGTGTCTGTAAAGGTGTTCTTGAGTTTAGCTTTTAAGTTCCTATGGGGCCAAACTACTGAGGTCATCAGTCCCTAGGGTTGCACCACTTACACACATCCATGCCCGAGGGAGGACTCTAACCTCGGACGGGGGCAGCCGCACGAACCGTGGCAAGGCCCCGCAGACTGTGCGGCTACCCCGAGCGGCGGTTTTCTTGAGTTTCACGCAAAATTTAGTGCAGGCGCATTGCTCCTCTATCCCCTCTCGAAGTTCGCCAACTGTGCGACACAGCGTTCTACTCAATACAGCACTGAACAATAAGCTAACAGACATACAACAATGAAACTTCCCGCAGTTACACATTAAGCACACGCGTGTGCAGGGATGTCAACTGCATTTCGCCCCGACACGCCTTTGGCGCGAAATTACGAATGTTCTGAAATTTTTTTGAACACACCTCGCATATTCAAAATTTAGGGTATGTTCTAGATATTTTGCAAGTAGGCTTTCTCGGGATAGCTTACGTGTATCTTCAGGCATCTGCCAATTTCTTCAGCATCTCTGTTACATTCTCCTGTGGGCCAAACGAACCTGTAACCATTTGTGCTGACTTTCTTATGAACAGTTCAATATCCCCTGCTAGTCGTATATGGGACAGGTCCCACACACTGGAGCAATATTAGAGTATGGGTCACACCAATAGTTCGAAAAAGATCATCTTTGTGCACTGATTATATTTCCCTTTAATTCTAACAATGAATTACAGTCCGCCACCATCTTTACCTTTGACTGAGACAATGTGATGGTTCCATTTCTTACTTCGTTATCACCAATGTTAAGATTCTCGCTGCTCCTGTTTATGCTTCATCTCATCACTTTTGTCTTTGATTTACTCTCACCCCAAATTCTACACTCATTATATTGTATATTTCATTCATCAGATCCTGTAGTAATTCACTTTCACTGAGGACGATAATATTATCAGCAAACCGTGTCACTGATATCCTTTCACCCCGTATTTCAGTCTGAATCTTGAACCTCTCTCTTATTTTCTTCATTGCTTCTTTGATGCACTCACTGAACAGTAGAGGCGAATGACTATATCAAAGTCTTACTCCCTGATTAATCCTTGCACTTCGTTCTTGGTCTTCCACTCTTATTTCCTCTTTGGTCTTGTGCGAATATATTACCCGTCTCTCCCTAGAGCTATTTTCTTCAGAACTTCGATCTTTTACATTGTCGAACGTTTTTCCAGGTCTACAAATCCTATGAACGCGTCTTGAGTTTTATTCAGTCCTGCTTCCATTTCGTATCCTTACAATGTGTTACACTGAAGTATTTGTGTGACTTGATCGATTGAAAATGAGAGTTATTGATGTTGTAGTCATAGGATACTATGTTTTTTCGTTTTGTGAAGTGCACAGTTTTAGGTTTTCGAACATCTAAAGCAAGCTGCAAAATCATCCGAAATTCTGTTTGAGTCTACGTACAAAAATGCATTGTTAGAAAAACAAACTATACCAAGAAGGGACAAAATATCAGTAACGAACAACGTAGAATCTCTACGGCTAATCTGGATTAAACTGCGCTATATCTTCAGCAACAACCAGGGCACAATTCAAGGAGGGCTCTACACCCACATGGATATTCTGCAAATCACATCTAAATGCCTGGCATAGGTTTATCGAATCACCTTCACAATTGTCTATTAATCCAACTTCATGTTTTGAACTGCCCAAGGTGTGATGAAGACTAAAAGGAGTCTGTCACGGAAGACTGTATTAAGTATGATAACTGCTCCCAACAATGGCACAGTTTATGAAGGTCATGGTGAATTTTCTTGTTATTGGTGTTAGTGCGTACTCTTACCAGATTATGCGGCTACGAGTACGAACGAGCAGTGTCATATATATAATGACATTTGAGGTTTGGGTTAAAAGTTACTCAGCTGTATCTGATAAATGTTGTTCGTAAATAAATGAGCAATGTTTTGCTATTTGTTTATTTTAACTTTCTCATAAACTTGAAAAGACCGATTAAATACTAAGTGCATACTCCTTCCTGACTTTCCCCTGCAAAGGCAAATTAATGAAGTCGCGTAGTTTGTAGGAAGAATTTTTGTAGTTTCATGACTTTAGGTTGGCGTGACTGAGATGAGCTGAGAGCGGCTGTTATTTATAACCTTAATGTTGCAATTAACAATGACGTGTCCAGTTAAAGTTTCCAAATTAACTGAGCAACGTTCAGCGATGCGTTTTCCCTTTCAGAAGGTGGAAAACGGCCAAAATATTTTCTCTAACGATTTTTCAGTATGGTCGAAGCTGTGCGAACGACGGAAATTTTCGATAAATACGTAGGACAGTTCAAAAACAATCGAACTGCAGTGACAAATGAAAAACGCCGTGGCCGGCCAATTGAAGTGTCTCCTCCTTCGGTTAAAGCCAGCCATGACGACATTACTCGTGATGGCCGACGTGTTGCATTAGAACTGAATAGCAAAATAGCTGCAATAGGTAGTGGCACAGTTCGTAACGTTGTCAGTGACATGCTCAAGTACAGCAAAACAAGTCCAACGTGGGTCCCGCAAGAATTCACACAACAACACAAGGAAACAAAGAGTGCTATGAATGTGAAGGTGAACCTTTTCTGAACGAGATTTTAACGTGTGATGAAAGTTTCGTTCAAAATGGTGAACCCGACTCGAAAGGACAAGGCGTGAAATGGAAGCACAGCACACCAGCTCACCTGTCCGGAAGAAATTCAAAACTCGAGCATCAGCGAGGAAAGTGATGCTGGCCGTCATCTGGATGCCACAGTTGTATTTTGGTGATTATTTGGAAGATCAGCGATGACCACTCACACATACTGATGAGCAAAGTAAAGCCAGCGATGAGAGGAAAGGGTCGCCAAAGAAAAGACGTGATAATATTACATAACAATGCTCGCCCACACAAAGCGCAGCTGATCCAAGAAACCACTGGAAGGAAAAAGAAATCATAATGGGCTGGGAGACTCTACGTCATCGTCCCTACAGTGCAGATTTGACTTCCGTGAATTTTCATTTTCATATTACTGATATTACGCAGAATGGAAGGTGTCTGCAGCGTAATTAACTCATAAGAAAAACTTCAAAAGTCAACCACATTTGTAGAGCATTTATTGCTACCTGTTTGATCCGCTCAAGGACGCATCGCGTGGAAAGGATTCAGCGACAGCGAGTAGGTTAAAACAATTTCGGTTTTACTTACTTCATTCGCATTTATCGCCTATCTCTTGCCCAGCAGTATTTCGCAAACGACTGGGAAAAGCGCAAGTGGCACCCGTATATAACGAGATCAATATACATTTGCCTTCTGAATATTACACCTGTAATGGGTCCAACCTAAGGCAGTCTAAAAAATTGCAGGTGACACTCGTGTACAAGAAGAGTAAAAGAAAGGATGTGCAAAATTACAGACCAGTGTCCTTGACATCGATTTTCTGCAGAATTTTAGAACGTATTCTGAATCTGATTAAATAAATTTCCTAGACACCGAAAAGCCTATGTCCATAAATCAGCATGGTTTTAGAAAGCTCGTGTGAAACCCAGCTTGCCGTTTTCGCACATTATATACTGCGAACCACGGATGAAGGGTGCCAGGCAGATTGCACTCTCCTAGTTTTGAGAAAAGCCTTTGACACGGTGCTCCACTGCACACTGTTAACGAAGGGCCTCGTATGAGCATACGGAGTAGGTTCCCAGATATGTGAGTGGCTCAAAGACAGATACCAGTACGTTCTCGACGGCGAGCGTTGATCAGAGACAAGGGTATCGTCAGGAGTGTAACAGCTGTTATTCTCTATAGACATAAATGATGAAACAGGCAAAGTGAACAGCAATCTGCGGCTGTTGATGATGCTGTCGTGTACGGGAGAGTGTCGTCAGCGAGTCACTGTAGGAGGATACAATTAACGCGAAGGGGGCAGGAGTCAGTGAGGTACTGAGCCATGCCGACGCCGGTCCCTCAGTCAGCTGCGCTATGTTTGTCGGTTGAGGACCCAGGACACGAAGAGCCTCATCGAGGTGGTCCCACATATTCTCGATTCCGTTAAGCCCGGGAAGCCTGGTGGTCGGTGGAGTACAGCAAACTCATCGTGGTGCTTTTCAGACCACGCACGTACACTGCAAGCTGTGTCAGAGATTGAGTTGTTCTGCTGGTAGGTTCCGAGGGAAAACAAACTCCATGTAGGTGTGGCAATGGTTCCGACGGATATTTCAGCTCATGCACTGTGCCCCTCCAGAACGACGAGGTCACGGCGGGAGTGTCACGATAACGTTTCTGAGACCAAAACGATCCTTCCTCCGGTCTTAACCCTGCCGTCGACTGTTGCAGGGTATTCACTTTCAGGTGAATCACGCCCTACACGCCAACGTCTATCTGTCACTTGAAAAGCCCGCTTGTCACCGTGCAGTGGACGCCCAGTCGCAGAACTGGCGTGGCAATTCCAGCCTTCGTCCCCGATAAACAGCAGTCACCATAGGTGTGTGGACCAGGCGTCTGCTGTGGAGACCCATACGCAGCATTTTTCGCCTAGTGGTCTTTGAGGAGACACTGTCGGTAGCCCCTTGGTTCACATGCGTGGTCAGTTGCTCAACAGTTGCACGTTATTTACCTGCAGCCTTCTTTAACTCCTGTCATATGTGGCCCGTGGAGCACCACAACGGCCTCAACGTCGGTTCTGGACAGCGCCATGCACGGAGTGCTTTAAATATGGCAACACGCCAACATTTTACGAACTTTTCCGTTTCGAAAGTGCGTCCACCGGTGGTCCGAAAGGCAATCATCACGTGCTTTTGGATGTCACATAAGTGGTTGAGTTTCCGCATTACGCATACCCTACACTGCTAGTGCTGCCACCCGCTGTCTGTGAGTGGTTACTGCACATTGGCGTCGGACACAGGCGGTGATCACGTTAATGTGACTGGACCGTGTAGTTGCAAAAAGGAAAGGAAAAGGAAAGGACGCTAATCGGTACCAGGAGCACCGAAAATGTATACCAATTGCCTGTGCATGAACTCCGAGCGAAATAGGAGCAGCGGCAGTTTAAAAATTGTAAATGGTAGAATCACTGCTGAACAGTAAGTTTCTCGCCGAAACAGATGTGGAGATTGAGAAACGAATGCGTAAATGCTGGCAATGAGTCTTCGGAGAGGAGACAGTGCCTGTTTTCTGAAGGTTTAAAGAGCAATTTCAAGATTTGCGAGATACTCGTTTAGATTACGTCGCAAGTATGACGAATTATGAGAAAGACTGCACTGTGTAAGGGAAGCTACTGGGATGTCCCATAACCGTGGCATTAGTTCAGGGATTCAGCTGCGCGAAGAGACTTGGAAAGTGACTGAAGTTTTTTTGAAAATTGACAAATGAATCCGGGTGATCAGTTACGAAGAAAGGGAGAAAATGTGTGAAAATAAAGCTCTTCTTATGGACGGACATTTCGGACAACTGTACACCATTGCATGTTGATACCTGAAGCACGGAAGACTAGCTTTTTTACCAGAGGAAGTCAAAATAATTGTGAAATTTTTTTTCTCAACCGAGAATTGTCATATTTGGGTTGTCATTTAATACTACAATGCTAGACTTGGAAATGGCTCCAAATTAAGCTATGGAAACAGTGTTCTCCGAGACATCTATTTCCAGTTGTAATTTTCATTTCAAGCAATGCCTCTGGAAGACATAAAACAACTGGGATTAGTGGAGAGATACAGGGATGAAGAAGTAGTTCGACTGTCTTGCCGCATGTATGCTGTAGAGCACATCTTCCGCCGGACTGCCTTGATGATGCATGGATGGTAACAGCGTAGCAAATGCCCAGTGGCGAAAAGATCATGAATTCGTAGACTATATAGTCAGTCAATAGATGGATAATCCTAGTACACCATCTGAAATGTGGAATTGGTGAAGACAGACAGTCGACCGAAATTATTTCGAAATAAATTCACTCCTAGCTTGGCTTCAGATGCATTAGGTAATACCTCGATACCTAACACACCTGTATCAAAGTTATCTGCGTTCAGAGAATTTATTTCGAAGTAATTTTGGTCAGCTTTCTACCGTCATCAATTCCATGCACAGGACCATGAATGCTGTCGAAGTTTGGCATAGCAAACGATACTCAATAAGGCAAAGGTATCTGAACCTACAATTTCTGATCAATACGCTAAAGGAGAATGCAATAAAATCAATACCTGAAATTAAAAAAAAAATATCCGTTGATCAGCCTCTTCAGTGAAAGAGGTAAAAGAGTTAAAAGATATTTTAAGAACACGGTGGATTTAAGACGTTTAAAATTTACGACATTCCTACGAAAAGTTCGTAAAATAAGACAGGAAGTAATGTTGTAGAATGGAAAAGGTAAAAAAAATAAATATTTTTTAAAACACGGCTATGCAATATGTGCATAGACAGTTTTAAGCCTAGATAAAATGTGGAGGGGCGTTCTTATTACAAAACGACAAGCAGAGCCTCCCCATTGTCGCTGCCTCCTTTGAAGATCGGAGAACCCGCAGCTAAAATGTATGTGGTCAGAAACACCGCGTTCACCCACGGCAGCAAAATCCCATGACACCCTTCAAGAGGCGGCGAGGCATCTCGTACTGTAGTTATTTGATACTGAATTTATTCCTCGCTCCTCATGACACGTCATCAAACTGATCTTCCTACTTCTGGAGTGTCTACAGCGAGTATGAAGGAATCCCGAAACGTTACATCTTATTTTTGTTCTGCTCTCCGTTCCACACCTTCAAGGAACCACTTCTTTTCTGTGGTACTCGAACACTTGTACTTCTTCGATGTCATTTTCGCGACGGATTTATGTACTGTGCTTATGCTTTATTGAGAAAACACGGGAATTTTTCGAAGTGTATTGGGGTGAAACGATTATCTTAATAACCGATAAAACAAATCTAGATATCGAGTATTACGTACCAGCTGGCACTTCATTAGAAAATGTTTACGGGGCTGTCTGTTATGACAGTCGCTTCGGTTTATGGAATGTACCGAACACATGAGGTTTCTTCGATAAATAGAAGTTCTTACATGGGTCTTGACAACACGATCGAATTACAAAGGTTCAAATAGTGAGACTCGACTGCGTGTAACTGGCAGATTTTCGGTCCCTGCAAATAATTGTAACGCAACTAAGGACATTATAGCGACACGAACGTCAGCCGCGTAAATAAGTCGTACACTAAGTGGACATCCAGCGGACGCAGGTAAACACTTCCTGTTATACCATGCCTCTGCTGCCTAGGTGTAAACACGAAGGACAGCAGGAAGTGCCCTACGACCACTAGCTGGACTCCAGAGCAGGAAACAGCTGGGGTCCTCGGTGGTCTAGTGGTAAGGTGTCTGGAACGTTCCATTGCCTCGGCTGGGGCTATTCGCCCCATCCGGGCCGGGGTTCTATCCCCGTCCGGCGCTGGAATTTTCAGATTTCCGTACACTAGCCTCCACCTCTGCCCTGGCATGTGGCGCATGCCGGGTACCCCCGTGGGGTCCTTGCTTCGGATCCCACGTGTAGCTCACTCCCACACTACAAACTAAACCTGATTATGCTGCTGCAAACATTTTAAATTTTAATTCACACACTTCCTTCACCAGACTTCATCTACATATATTTTAAGGTACTTAATATATCTCACTATCAAAAGAAACTGCATGGTATCATTAATATTTGTAGGATTACAACTAGGAAATAAAAACCTTACCAAAAAAATAAATAAAAGATTTTGTTTTCCTGAATACCCAAACATCTGCCATTTTCTTGTAGTTAACAGCCAATATTCGAAAAAAAAATTTATAATACTGATTCATATATTAAATACTGTATTTCACACATTCTCAGTGCTGAAAAACCAGTAATTATTTCAAAGTCATAAGAAAATGCAAAATATTATATCAATAGCAAAACACAAGCCAACAATGTGTTCTTTTTAGTATCATGATTGACTATGTGATAAATAAATTCTGTATAAGAAATCGTTTCGTAACAGTTGACAATACCTTTTGAAAATACATTGTTTTCACTAAAATTGCATTTTCAAAAACGAACACAGGCCTTTTTTCTCAAATTATTCTAGTGTCAAAATGAGATGTCTGATATGACATAGGTCACTAATGAGACAAACTCTTTTTTTATGAAAAGCGATATTTCTCGTTGTTTTATGTGAGCTGAATGCTGAATCAAAGAGATAACACTTAACGTTAATAAGAGGAATTTCTTGGCTATTTTACTAACACGTCCATATATTTCATATAATATTTCGATTAATAGTAATATGACAACCTCTCTGCCTCTACTTTTACAAAAAGTATCTTGTGGATCAGAAAAGAAATTATATTACTACCTCTACATGTTAAGTCTAGTTGAATGAAAGAGATTGTAAAGGCCGTAGCCGAAGATGCAGAATGTTCCCTTCTCTGCAATGCGTTTGCCTTCAGTAATGAGCGAAACTGTAAAATAAGAAAAAGGGATGACAAACGTCTATTATTGCTGTACTATTATATCACTAACGTTGCAGTGCAAGAAACTTACTTACAGCTTCCCTTGCTGTTCAAAATTCTTTAACCCACAATACCGTGCGATTATTTTGGTACCATTTAATGTAACAGTAGCTCCGACACCTCACTGCGCAGAGGAAATTGAACCTACATTTCGTATTTTTGTTAATGAGAGAAAGAGAGACTGTCTGCCAGTATGGCTGTTTCTTTTACTATTAAATTCCGAGTCACATATCCATTTTTAATGCTTAAAAGTGCGGACAAAACTTTTAGTAATACTAAATTACAAAGAGGGAATGATGAATGTAACATGCTGCATACATAAATGTCACTGGAGATGTAGTTTCCATTATATGTTACGAGAACAGAACTATTTTGTAACGCGTGAAATACACAATGATACGGTAAAAAACCGAGCAGTGATGCCATTGTCTGTTTTGTAATAATAGTGTAAAGGAAGAAGTAAACAGCATCTAGACATTTAAGTCACTCAATTTTCGTGGCCATTTTGCGGTTCATCACTTTGCTGCTAGGTGTCACTACCAGTCCCTCACACAGTCAGTTATCACTTCGCTGCTAGGTGTCGCTACTAGTCCCTCACACAGTCAGTTATCACTTCGCTGCTAGGTGTCGCTACTAGTCCCTCATAGACTCAGTTGACTATAGTGCAGGGCTTCGTTACCAGAGGACTCTATCAGCACCGGCGAGGACTCACTCTGTCGGCGTTTGCTGCTTCACTCCTCAACATCTATGCTAGCTGACGTGACTGCTAAATCTTCAGACTAAACGAAAAAATAACACAAATACCAAATAGGGCAAATTGTGATAAGTGCGAATACTACCGAACCATCACTTTCATACGTCCTGGCTGAAAATACTGATCCAAAATATTTACAGAGGAATGGAACACATTAGAGAAGACGAGCTAGAGGAAAATCGATTTTGAGAGAACACACTAGCCGCTAGAGATCGATTGAAGAAATTCAACCCCTATTTATAACATCCATAGATGTAGAAAATGATTTTTGACAGTTTTGACCAGAACATACAGTTTGAATTTAAGATGCAACCATCGATAAAATACAGTGAGCGGCATGTTATCTAGAACTCGGCCAGAAATCAGACAGCAGTTGTAAGACTTAACAGGAAGCTGGTAGTTGATAGTTGAGAAGTGAGTGAGTGTGAGAGAGAGAGAGAGAGAGAGAGAGAGAGAGAGAGAGAGAGAGAGAGAGAGAGAGAGATCGGGGGGGGGGGGGGGCGGTTCTAGCCCCATCTTCCATGTTATTCACTTTGCATGCAGAATGTTTCACACGTCATGCTACACACTTATCGAGTCTGTAGACGGGACCCAGCTGATGAAGTTTTACATAGGAATCGATGTCTGGAAACGTCATCCAGCGACGCTACAGAATATATAAGTTACAGGCGCTGCAGTCTGTAAAATATGTGTATACAGGGAGATCTAATGAAGATATTACCAATTTTCTATGGTGATGGAGATGGATAAATGTATCAATTTGAGGTTATGTCCCTATAACGGAAAATTAGAAGAGAAGACATCCCTGTTATGTGTGACAATATGTACCGGTAGTGTTGTAGCTAAAATGTAGGGCAGGAAACTTTCAGAGGTGGTAGTATGGACCGAAGGAAGAAGACGATGTCCAGTACACATGGACTGTAAAACGCATACCTTGGGAGCTTTAAGGACTTGTTCATCTTCGCTAGCATAAAACATGTCTCCACTATTGAACAAGTGCTCATAGCTCTTCAGGTATGCATTTTGTAGCCCATGTTTACCGGACATTTTTTCTTACTTTGATCCATACTACCACCTTTGAAAGTTAGCAACGACAGTATGAGTACTTGTATTCCACCGTCAGAGGTAACATAACGATTTTCCCTTTTAACTATCGACTCATTCGTTTCCGGTACTGGGGCCCTTACCTCAAATAGATACATAATCACGGCATCACACTCTACTTGCATACATTTGCCGGAGCTGGCGCCTGTATTTTGGTGCTCCGTAGCTTCGTTAGATGACGTTTGCAGGCATGAGCTACTATGTAAAATTGCCAGCTATAGAAATGTATAAAGAAAGCAACATACGAAACGGACGAGAAATTCGGGAAATTAATCGAAGATAAAGAAGAAATAGAAGTTGTTTCCAAATCATACTTTCATTTTGCTTCTGCTGATCTGAAATTTCGTGGCATTTATTCGCTCTGAAGAGGATCGTTCAAACGATGGTCGAAATGTCGTTATTTTAGTTGTTTCACTGTTTTATAATGACATGGCCTAGTAACCAAAATGATTTTCTTCAAGTTGTTTGTAGTAATTCTATCGCTTCTCTCCGATATTTTCAGTATGATATTAGTATTTTTTCCTACACCTAGCAACTTTAGTAGTGCTTGAAATGATGAAAATAGTACCTAATACTTTTTGATATGGAGACAGAAACGGTGTTTCGTTTTAATGATAACGATATACAGGAAAATCCAGCTATGTTTCTGCGAAATTGCACAACGCCGAAATCCTGAAATACATCCGTATATTTCGAATGTGGTACCAACAGCTGTAGGTGGGAGACGAGGTACTGGCAGAAGTAAAGCTGTGTGGGCGAGGTGTGAGTCTTGCTTGGGTAGCTCAAATGGTAGAGCACTTGCCCGCAAAAGGGAAAGCTCCCGAGTTCGAGTCTCGGTCCGGCACACAGTTTTAATCTGCCAGGAAGTTTCATATCGGCGCACACTCCGCTGCAGAGTGAACTAATTCTGGAAACCGCTGTACAGGTACTGGAGAGATACAGGACGTTCCAAAATTCCCGCTTCTAGGGAACTGAGTGACGATATTTTGAACTGGAACCCATGTATGGAAGCGTATATCCGTGCTACAGCCGTATGAATACATCTTCGCTAATGTGGTATGCAACAGGGTATTCATCACTGGAGGGGGGTTACTTACGTCGGATCGTATGATGTTATTTGACGGCTGTCCTACCTCTCTGAACTGGTTTGAGTCTCGTTCATGTGTCTGTGAGTGATAGAGCAACATTGCTGAGTACACTTTTGCCGAATACACCGACAAGAGTGTTCTGTGTGACCAAGCTCACAGTACTGGAAGAGCTGCTCGTCGCCTTTATCAAGATCGTTGTCCACAACGCCTCACTCCTCCCCGCACGCTTTTTGTTACATTTGCGCAACGTCTTCGAGAAAGGGTGCCTTCACCGTTAGCAGGTGCGTCTGTGGTGCGCCATAGAGACGCAGCGCACGCGAATTGGAAAATATATTTATATGGATATGGTGCCCGTTCTTTCGGACATGTCCGAAAGGACACTACGAATGTAGCGAGTGGACATACAAGGTGAGAATGTGGGTCTCGCGGAAGGCGTGCGCGAGGTAGTCCCTACAGTCCCTGTGCCCTCGGTGGCTCAGATGAATAGAGCGACTGCCATGTAAGCAGGAGATCCCTGGTTCGAGTCCCGGTCGGGGCACACATTTTCACCTGTCTTCAGCTGAAGGTATTAATATCATTCTAATTTGAACTGGAAAAGGCCCTCCTGTAAAAACAGTGTCTCTGTAAAAACAGTGTCTCTGAAGACCGATTTTTTTTGTTTCTTTGGTTATTAACGAGTGGAACTGTAGAACAATAGATGTATTGGGTCACATCTACTCTGAAATGCCAAAAACTGGTATAATAATGCGTATTCAAACACAGAGATTTGTAAACAGGCAAAATGTGGTGCTGCGGCTGGCAACGCCTGTTTAAGACATGTGTCTGGTATAGTTGTTAGATCGGTTACTGCTGCTACAATGGCAGGTTATCAAGATTTAAATGACTTTGAGCGTGGTATTATACTCGGCGCAAGAGCGATGGGACACAGCATCTCCGAGGTAGCGATGAAGTGGGGATTTTCCTGTACGACCAATTCACGAGGGCACCGTGAATATCAGCAATCCAGTAAAACAACAAATCTCCGACATCGCTGAGGCCGGAAAAAGATCCTGCAAGAATGGAAACTGAAGAGAATCGTTCAGCGTGGCGAAAGTGCAACCCTTACGCAAATTACAGAAAATTTTAAATGCTTGACCATCAACAAGACGGGTTACAATTTACCATTCAACGAAACATCATCTACATGGGCTTTCAGAGCCGAAGGCCCACTCGTGTACCCTTGTTGACTGCACAGCACAAAGCTTTACGCCTCATTTGGGCCCATCGGTACGAACATTGGACTGTTGTTGACTGGAAACATATTGTCTGGTTGGACGAGTCTCATTTCAAAATGTATATAGAGTATGGACGTGTACGGGTATGAAGACAACATCATGACTCCATGGACCCTGCATGTCAGCTACGGACTGTTGAAGCTGGTGGAGGCTCACGTCGTATGGCGTGTGAATTTGGAGTGATGTGGGATCCCTGATACGTCTAGATACAGCTCTGACTGGTGACACGTGTGTAAGCATCCTGTCTGATCACCTGTATCCATTCATGTCCATTGTGCATTCTGACGGATGTGGGTAATTCCAGCAGGACAATGCGACACCCCACAAAACCACAACTGCTACAGAGTGGCTGCAGGAACACTCTTCCGACGTTAAACACTTCCGCTGGCCACAAAACTCCCCAAACATCCTGTACGTTTCCAGTAAATTGTATAGCATTATCGAGCATATCTGGGATGCCTTGGAACGTGTTGATCAGAGGAGATCACTACTCCCTCGTACTCTTACGGATTTATGAGCAGCTCTGCAGGATTCATTATGTCAGTTCCCTCCTGTGCGACTTCAGCCATTAGTCGATTTCATGCCACGGCGTGTTGAGGCACTTCTGCGTGCTCGCGGAGGCCCTACACGGTATTTCTTTGGCTCTTCAGTGTAACAAATTACTTGTCAAGGTGACAGCGTTACCAACATGTTTTCAAATGGTTGTAGCACACGGTACGTTTCCGGAGAGGGGTTACAACTTGAAATACGAGTATTATGTACTCAGTCCCCTGTACAAGTTCTAGCAGTTAGTGATCGGAATTTCAGAACATCCTGTACGTTTCCAGTAAATTGTGTAGCCGTTGTCGTATTGTAACTGATATCTGCGAATACATTTCATAATTCGTGACAGATCGTCAGGCGCGACTGCAGACGTCCGCAGCGTTTACCCAGGGGGCGTCTTGGCTACGGCAGCTCTGACGCCCACGAGAATAACCGGAGGTAGAGAGCGCAGCACGGCTAGTTTGAAGGACATTTTCAACTAGTGTTCCAGAGGTGTCTCTTTTTAGAGATACGACGACTCGCCGCACGTAAGCTGTAAGCGGAAAGCCAAATGCTCCAACTTCTGGCCTCTGCTAACATTTCGAAATACACTATCCTATCAGTAAGTGTACAGGAACCTATTAAAGTGCGCGTCATATATCTTGGCGCTCGAGTTTAGGTTCGTTCTGCGCATCTGACGTCACGAAACACAGTCAGCCAATGAACAGAGAACGACGTTGCCAGATCTCGACTGCAGTGCAGAGCACAAACGAGTGTCTTCAGTTTTAGAAACGTTCAGTCATAAATAAAGTAATAAAACAGAAGCAATGTCTTGATAGCAGACTTTCTTTTATAGAAAGTTTGGAAAAAGCATTCTTTATACCAATTGATTCATATTCTATTAATTAATTAAACCAAACAAGCAATAAGACTCCTAATTCAGGCGATAGCAAGGAAAGGCGTTTGTTTCAATCTCACGAACTGCTTTTCCGCAATAAAGAACAGCGGTAATTGTTTATTTCTTATTGTACTTCGACGAAGCGCGAGTAATTCATAGTCATACCAAAGGTGTTTATAAGTAGTTACATGAGTGTGAGAGTCCTTATGGAGTTACACTGTTCGATGAGTTGAGGTAGCGGAACGGTTAAGGTGTTGGGCTGCCCAGTCGAAGGTTATGAGTTCAAACCTTGTGTGATGCTTAATATTTTCTTTATTTAAAAACAATATTGGAGTGCCTTACTTCACGAATTTTATTCGTTTGAATGAAATTGCTAGTGCTTTGCCTCTTCATTAACTTTTTCGCTGCTGCAGACACGTGCTCCCCACATTCCGAGCTGTGCCAAATAGTTTTTGTGAAATCGAATGATAAAGAGCGTCAAAGCAGTCGGAACACAATGTGTCTGCACAGGCGAGCAGTGCAGTGACAAAATCTCCCACAGCGCGGAATGCAGGGAGCACGTCTTTGTAGCAGCGAAAGGGTTAATGCGGCCGTGGTGGCTTTACTTCATGAACTGCGCGCTCCCCCCTAAACGTAAGCTTGCGATCTATGCTATACTATGGCGCTGCTTCTCTTGGCGCGTGCGTCGTGTGCAACTGGCAACGCAGCAATCTCCCGCGTCTAGGCGGGCATGCGCGAGCCGCCAAGATAAAAGAATTGAACTATAGTGCACATCAATATGCAGTGTGTCCACCCTTTGTCTCTATGGCGGCTTGAACTCAGCGCGGCACACTAAGTGAGGTGCCTGCCGACAATTTACGCACCACACACGGAAATAGTATCTACGTGTTTGTCTTTGTACATGCCAGGCAATACATTGCTCAGCAAGATTGCCATGTCTCTCACAAATTTTGAACGTTTGGAGCACAATGGGCGGGTTCTTTAAAGCAGGTCGCGATTTTGACGATGTAACGAACCAACTGAACTGAATTTGGTACGATATCCGTCAGGAGAGCATCCACTAACTTTATCAATGTCAAGCCGAATAACTGCCCGCGTAAAGGTCAGAGGTGGACCAACACGTTATCGACTTATCAATTTGTGAAGCTCTTTCTCTTCAATTAATCATCCAGTTTTTCTGCAACTGTAATCATTCATTTGCCCCTACACGTACGTCACGTGTATCGATTTCCATCGCACTGGGGTATTTCCTCCGGGATACGTTTATTTTACTTAGTGTGTAAATATATTTGGAGCGTGTCATTCAAAAACGTTTGAAACGAAATAGAGGGGAGCGAGTTGTTGTTAGGAGAACAGAATGGATTAGACTTGCTGATCATGTGGTGTTATTGGCACAGAGCGAAAGAAGTATGACTGAATTGTTAAAAGAATTAAACAAGACACGTGAGTAAATTGGAATGAGAAATAATAAGAAAAATGCAAAATGTCCGGTGGTAAGTGCACGAAAAGTAAGAACAAATATAATGCTAGGCAGGAAGATACAAAACAATTTAGTGTTTTTAGATAACTGCGACGCGCTATTATGGACGACATTAGAAGTAATAAGGAGGTGAAAACACGTATAGCAATTGCCAACGAGACGTTTCATAAGAGGAGGCTTTTATGTGACTGCGTTGATAGGGGATAAAATAGGCAGGCACAGTGAGAAATGAGGTGGTGTTGAGTGGGAGAACAGAGAGAAATTTTAAAGGCAGCAAGATGAGGAAAGTCAATTGACAGGGACACTGAATGAAAAGAAATTGTTTATTGATGGTATGGTGGAAATAGTGAATGGAAGAAGAGGAAGAAGAAGAAGAAGAAGAAGAAGAGGTAGAACATACCAGGTGGTGGACAGCGTAAGGACAGAAAATAGTTGTGAGAAAACAAGAGGGTAACAAATGATGGGACTGCATGGAGAGGTACATGTGAAGACCTGCCCTAGGGCATAACACTCATGATGGCGGCGATGATTGTGGTGGTGATGGTGGTGGTGGTGGTGGTGGTGGTGGTGGTGACGACGACGACGACGACGACGACGAAGAGGAGACTTATTTAGGACATTTTCCAAGACGCCGATTTTCTTGTAATCGAAATTTAAACAAAATATTGGCAGCTTGTAATCTGTACTCTAAAAACGACCGTGAAGTGCGTGGCAGATGGAACTTGCCACTATACCAGTTATTAGGACTTATTCCCACTCCACTGACGCATGGAGCATGCGAATAGTGACGCTTAAAAGCCTCTGAGCGTGCTGTGCTTAGTCTAATCTGGTCTTCACGCTTCCTACAGTTACGATACGTAGGCGGTTTCAGTATATTCCCACATTCATAATGTAACGTGGGTTCTAGAAACTTTCGAAGTAGGTCTCCTTGCGATACTTTGCTCTTCCACGGTATAGTCCGTGTCTATCATCAACTATCCGTTAGTTCAGTTCTTTGAACACCTTCCTGACATTCTCCGATGGGTCAAACAAACCTGTGAGCATTTTTTGCTGCCCTTCTCTGTAGAAGTTCAATATCCCCTGTTCGTCCTATCTGGTAGTGATTGCAATTCCCCAGTATTGCATCAATGAACCGCACGCGCTTTACCTACAAATGTGCCTATGTGATCGTTCCATTTCATACCCCTACAAATTAATACACTCAAGTATTTACATGAGTTAACAAATTGCAGCTGCAGCGCACTGAAGCTGTAGTCATCGGACTACGTAGTCTCATTTTGTGAAATGTTGATTTTGTTGATACCGTCACAGTAGAATATTTGACTATGCTAACAGAGCTTCAACCTCGCCTCTGCTTGCACGGCTTCGAACTATAAAAGTCCTCGAATGTGTTTCGTAAGTTTTGGAGACAGATGAAAATCTGATGGGACCAAGTCGGGGCTATGTGGAGGTCAATCGATGGCAGTGAACGAACGGCATCGGAGTGCTGCAGACGTCGCAGCGCTCGGCTGTAGTTTGGCGTTGTAATGCTGACCAACTCTTCGAATTCGTGCTTTCAGTTTTCTGAGCTGTTTCTCACACACCGACATAGTTACATCACACACCGCTATGTTACACGGTACAAATCGGAGCCCTCTAGCAGCAGAGGGCTACAGATATGTAGAATAAAGATGTAGAATGTTACTAACGTTTTTTTACTGGAAAGCTTAAGAGTTTTCAAATGAAACATTTGGAGTCATTACTTCTCAGCACGCCCCCGTGTTATATGCACAAAACCAAGAAACTGTTTCCGAGCAAAGTATGCTATCCATTTAATTGAACATCTTTATAACGTACATCAGTAGTAAACCTTATGGTGATGGTGAAATTTCGGATTTATATTTACATTGAAAAACGATTTATCTGTGGCCAATACACAATTAAAATGGCAGTAGCCAGGTGGATATTAACTGCAATACCGCCCACATTGCCACGGTAAGTGGAAGAATTTGTTTACCGACACATGTCGCCATGTAACAGTCGCTCATGGTGATACATTAAAGAGTTCTCTGTCCCCACGTCAGAGAGCCAGTACCCGGCATCACTCTAACGAAATAAAGACGCAATTTCTGTGTGCCGCATTTGAAGGTGAGTCTGTAAAGGCTACAAAACTAGTTAATGGAATTAAAAATATTTCAAAAAGTGAGTTGTTGCAGTTTTCCGTATTTATATTCAATACACTAGTCACAGGCTCTAGATCCTCAGTGGATATTCTTAATCGGTTGTGATACTATTTGAATTGTTGAGTGCGTGATGTGTCCCTCCGAGATTAATTTTGCCTGGGCTTTAAGCGACTCACCGGCCAGCATTTACAGAGCTGCCAACTACATCTCGCACCGGGAATATTATTAGGCTCAGTTTGAACCGCAGCTAAGGGAAGCGAGCGCAGATCGAACTTGCATTCGCAGTCATTCCCTCTATTGACTACCATTCGCCTATATTCAACATTTAAGGATTCCTCCGGAAATATTCCAAGTAGACTTTCTCTGGATATTTTACAGTCGTATCTGATTATGATCCAAGAACCTCGAGCAATATTGGGGGATTGGTCACACGAGTGATTTCTAAGCATTTTTTTTGTACACATATTGTATTTTCCTAGAATTCCACCAACGAATGGCAGCCTGCCACCATCTTTCCCTAAGACTGCGTCTATGTGACGATTCCATTTCAAATCTCTAGAAATTTTTACTCCCAGGTATTCGTGTGAGTTGAGCCATTGAGAATTTGACGCGCTGACACTATACCCATAGGATAAGGTTATTTCGTTTTGTGTACCGAACAATTTTACATTTCGGGAACATTTGAACCAAGTTGTCATGCTTTGCACTACAGTGAAATCTTATGAGGGCGTGGCTTCTTTCAGACAGTACTTTATTGCAGACGACTGCATCATTGCGGAAAGTCTGAAGTTCCAAATAGACCGCGTAACCACCGCCCCCTTCTCCCCTCCAAATTGCTATCTGAAGACTGGAAGTCCCATATGTAAACCACCTTCAGAAGTTCGTTTACTTTCCGTATCAGTTAATGTGTTAAATACTTGACCTGAAGAAGCATATCCTTCTACAGTTGAAGACGCTCCGTTTTAAGAGAAGCTAGTTTTTCGAAAACATCTCAATGTTTATGTCCTGAACTAGGAGTTGTACAATGCTATAATCTTTCAGGTACATTCAACGATATGTGTGAATACTGTCTGACAAATGTGTTGCGAATAGAGTGAGTTGTAAAGAAGTAATAAATTCAAAATTCATGCCTGATGCTGACGCCTTACTGCATGAACAGCATGTAGGAGTGATAAAAGTCTTTTTTCCATTCATCATTCTGTCAGGGATGTCAGCGGGAAAAAAAGTTTCGCAAAGTTTCAAAATTATGTGTGAAGTTTGTTGGAAGTCGCCAAGTGCTGCCATTCACAAATACACGGTGAATATAATCTGGATAATTTTCGCGCCATGTAACTATGCTGCCTTAGACGAGTACGCAGTTTCTAACTTTTAACGCCCGACTTATTGCGTTAAACCTATGCCTTTAAATGAGGGACGGAAGGAGGATTGTATTTAATGTGCCATCGATGTCGAGGTCATCAGAGACGCAGCAGGAAATGGCACTGCGTCAAGGAAGGGTAAAAGTAGTCCACCGTGCCCTTTTAAAGGAACCATCCCGACATTTACTTGGAGTGATTTAGGAAAATTACGGAAAACATAAATCAGGGTGGCCGGACGCGGATTTAAACCGTCGTCCTCCACAATGGGAGTCTCGTAGCTAGCGTTTCTGCTTTGGATCATGGGATTCCGGGTTCGATTCCCGGCCGGGTTGAGGAATTTCTCCGCCCGGGGACTAGGTGTGTGTGTTGTCCTTATCATTTCGTCATCATTCGTGAAGGTGGCGAGATTGGACTGTGTATGATTAGGGCTTTGAACAGGCGCCGATAACCGCGCAGTTGAGCGCCCAACAAACCAATCTTCATCATCATCATCTTCATCTTCATCTTCATCATCATCATCCAGTGTACTAACCACTGCGCCAGCTCGCTCGGTATACTTTTAAATGAGT
The DNA here is from genome assembly GCF_023864345.2 of Schistocerca serialis cubense. Taxonomy (NCBI): domain Eukaryota; kingdom Metazoa; phylum Arthropoda; class Insecta; order Orthoptera; family Acrididae; genus Schistocerca; species Schistocerca serialis. Next base: position 300,568,521 of record NC_064638.1, read on the forward strand.
AGATTGTGTCAGCATTTTTACTATTTACATTGACTTCATTCTTCATAAATGGAAGCATGAACTACGAGAAGACAAAGGAATTGGGATAACGAATGAGAAATACCTCATTGTGCTTCTGTTTGAAGTTGACATAATTCAAGTGAATGAAATGACCTCCAAAGATCTGTATACCACCTGAACGAAATAGGCAACGAATGCAACTTTAAAATTTCTAGTAATAAAACGAAAATAAGTGCACTTCGAGGAAAATATTCAGTCAGTTTAAAACTAGTTTTGGATAATCCTGCTTTAGAACAGGTCTCTTAATCTTTCAATTAGGCTACGCTGTAAGATCTTATTTTTACTCTGATACTGAAAATAAACTACACAAATTCTAAGCTGTCTGTGGCACCATTTTCCGAACATTGGGCAATAAAGTACGAAAAGAGATTGTCCCGAAATTCTATAAAGTGGTCGCGGTTCCTGTGTTATGGTATAAAGCGAAAACATGGTTAAAACAAAAAAAATTCAGACGGCAGTGATGAGGTTCCTAAGAAATTCGAAGGGCTGCAGAACAAGAAATGATTAGGAATGAAGATACTAGAGAAAAATTAAGTATTTTCAACAGAAACTAAAAAATTCAAAAATATCGTGAAGACTGGTGAGAATTCTAATTCCCAGACTTCCCCAAAATATTCTGAACTACAAGCGGAATGGGAGAAGTGATATTGGAAGGCCTCGCACGTGGGAGTAATTTCGTTTGAGAGAGTATCCCGCGTGGCGACTACTGAAATACATTATAGAATTCTTAAGTTATACACCAAAATAAGTAAGTTTTAATGTAGTTTACGTTCACTGATGTAAAGAAAAAAAAATTTCTTGCTTTCTACAGTGGGGTATGTTCTTTCTCACGATGAAAACTGTCTCCATGCCAAATTTGAACAATATCTGTTAAGCGGTTTAGTCTCGAAAATGAAACAGATTGTGTTACAAAGTAGAAAAACAACTGAGAGAAAGAAGCTGCGTCAGTTTCTGCAGGACGCGGCCATCATTTTGCAGGACAATGTCCGGGCAGGCTTGGTTCAAGTCGTGACTGATATGATTGGTATATGAGGATGGGAAGCGCCGCACCACTCACCACACTCCCCGGACTTATGCCCTCGTGAGCTCAGCTTGGTTCCTAACGTGAAGGACGAACTTAAGGGTATTCGGTTCGGGGCTGTTATGGAGATTCGTCGGACAATAGACTGCTCCATTCGAACTACCTATACAACTGGCGTAACTAGGGGTATCTTACTCTTTCGACATCACTGGCGACGACTTATATACGAGAGCTGTTCCAAAAACATCCGACCTTTTTTAATTGTTGAAATCAACAATGGTATCAGAGCGTGCGTGCGCTCATGTTTTCAGGCATACATAGCACACATACCTGATTTTCTCCACTACTTCGGAGCGCTTGTAAGTGGTACACGTTGGATTTAGTAATGTTAGCGAAATGACGTCGTTGCATCACATTTGGCTTCAAGCTTGGCGATTCTCAAGTTGAAACTATCATGTGTTTGTGGGCGAAGTAATGGGTACTACACGGCTAAAGGAGTGGTACAACCGTTTCAGAGGTAGTTGCTAATCAATGAAGACAGAAGACAGTTAAGATAAGCACTCAGTATCCGCAAATCAGGTCGTTACTGACCCCGCAAGATCCCTGGTGAAGCAGAATAGACCAATCACTATCACAGAAGTTGCAGGCTAATCTAAAAGCCGTAAATTCAACTAAATAACTAGGTATTACAATAACGAACAACTTAAATTGGAAGGAACACATAGAAAATGTTGCGGGAACGCTAACCAAAGACTGCGTTTTATTGGCAGGACACTTAAAACGTAACAGACCTACAAGGGAGACTGCCTACACTACGCTTGTCCGTCCTCTTTTAGAATACTGCTGGGAGATGTGGGATCCTTACAAGATAGGCCTGACTGAGTACATCGAAAAAGTTCAAAGAAAGGAAGCACGTTTTCTATTATCGAGAAATGATACAGGATTCGGGCTGGACATCATTGATAGAAAAGTGGTTTTCGTTGCGACGGAATCTTCTCACGTAATTCCATGCACCAACTTTTTCCTCCGAATGCGGAAATATTTTGTTGACACCGACTTACGTAGGGAGGAACGATCACCACGATAAAATAAGGGAAGTCAGAGCTCATACGGAAAGATACAGGTGATCATTCTTTCCGTGTGCTATACGAGATTGGAATAATAGAGACATGTGAAGGTGGTTCGATGAACCCTCTGCCAGGCACTTAAATATGATTTGCAGAGTATCCATATAGATGTAGGTATAGGTGTTCACATTACTTTTCCTATCCCCTGTATGTACATATCTTTTCCCACGAACTTTGTTACCTCAATGTCGATATCTGCTCCATTTTCGAAATATGTGAGCTTACTTATATTATCTGTAATGTTAATATATAACATGAACAGTAAGGCTCCCAACACACTTCCTTGTGGCACAAGTGGTTACTTTTACACGTATAGATGAACTCTCCATTCAAGATGAGATGCTGTGTCATCCCTACAAAAATATTTTACTGGCCGTACTTTATATGGTACATGCAAACGGTCAACTACAATTGCTGTTAACTGTGCGGTAACCTTTAGTGTATCAGAAGCGGATTAGGAAAATTGTTTCAAATGAGTATACGCACTCGTATTTCGGCAGGTGCACAATTTTGCATCTCAATTTTTGCACGTTTCCCAGATACTTTCTCGAAAATTTCGAGCAAAACAAATCGAAATGTTTATTACATCATGAAACAAAGAAGAAGCAAATGCGGGTTTGTTCGCAAACCCGAAGCAACACCTGGTGCAAGAGTCATGGGTTTGAATAAAGTAGCTGTCGATAGTGGTTATTCGTTGCTAACAAATGTAATTGACAAACACAAACTAATGACTTCTCAAATATCTAATTATGATGATACAGGCGTTTCGGTTAATCCTAAAAACCAATCGAAGATCACAGCTTGCAAGGGGAAACGTCAAGTAGGATCGTTAACATCTGCAGAAAGGGGAGAAACTGCAACCTGCCTCATTAGTACGTCAGCAAGCGGAGCTTACACGCCTCCTACGCTTATTTTTCCACGAAAGAAGAAGCAGAAAGAATTTGACTTAGGACTGGCAGCAGGAGGTTGCGCTGAGGTCCACAGCACCGCATGGATGGCCACAGAGTCATTCTTTGTATGGTTTCGAAAATTTGTGGAATTTTCTAAGGCATCAAAGGACTTCCCAGTTCTCCTTATATTAGATGGCCACTCCGCACATAACATGAACATTGACGTTATGGACTACGCGAGGGAGAGTGGCGTTTCGTTGCTATCATTACAACAAATTGCTCACACTGACTTCAGCCGCTTGATGTTTGTTTTATGAAGTCTTCGTTATAGTGATGAGCTTCGAAAATGGCTACGAAGCCACGCAGGGCAAGTCGTAACTATCTTTCAAATTTCAACGCCTTTTGGTTCAGCTGTCGGCTAAAGGGCGACAATGAAAACCGCTATTAAAAGTTTCGAAGCTACTGGAATATTGCCCACGAACATTGCAGGCGCCGTCTACGTAATACCCGTCACACTTCAATGAATTTACCAATACGTTGCATTGTTTACTATAGACCACGAATCAAGTGAAGTAAAAAAAAGCTCTGCGTCTATTGAGATCATGTTTCAGAGTTAAAAAAACTCTAATAAGTCGCCTACATATTACAGTTGCTGCCGAAAGAGGAGAACCACTATTTTCCCACAAACGGAAATATAGTTAAAATTACGCTTCTATTTCGGCGGTTACTAAAACTTGTAGTGGAAGTTACATAGTGGATTCTCCCCTCCACCCACCAGAAACGTAGTTTTCGTGGCTGTTGTTCAACTTTTGTACACAGCTAGAGAAAGTGTGTTAAATATGGTGCGGACGGAAACACTAGGCTACGCTACAGGGCAATCTGCTCGCACAACGTTTACTCGGCATTCATAATCGTTGGCTTAAACAACTCTCATTCAAATTACCCCCTTCCAACCTAATTTAGATCTCGGGCTACACTACCCATCGGCCTGTCATCACAACCAAAATTTCATTGGGGTGGGGGGGGAAGGATTTCCTGTATCTCTCTCTAGGCAAAACTGTCAAATATTGTAGATTGATTGTCAGTCTCAACTACAAGATAAACACTTTTGAGGCGGCTCATAGTTTTAGAATAGTTCTCTTCGTCTTACTTGGCATAAATTGTTCGCTGGCGTCCCAGCAGCTAGCTCCCTCAGTGTCTGTTGTTGTCATAGCAGACCGAACGCACCGCACATCCGACACCTTCCGAACCACTCACTGGCCAGTTAGCAACTGAGCCGAGCACTGTTTACAGCGTGAAAGGAAAACTATGCAAAGATGTACGCTCAAATGGCACGACTAAGTAGCGCACACACACACACACACACACACACACACACACACACACACACACACACACACACACACACACACACACACACACACATTAATATCTGTGGAATGTACATCGACACGCGCAGAACGAAATTCTTCTCGCGAACGTACAGCGTCTCCGAAAAAAATCTCGTGACTATATTCCGGTGTTACGGCCAGGTTCTCATTCAAATGAGCATAAAATGGTACATTTGGAAATTTTTTTGAGACAATGAAAATACATTCGAAGAATCTGTTTGGGAATTACGAGTGATCATATTATGAGCTTTATTTTAGATTTTCAGTAAAGAAAAAGAAGAACAAAATGGCTCCCGTAATTATGATTTGATCAAGGGCCTGCGAGTCTGAAGTACGCAGACTGCGTGCAGTGTGGCCCCTCAGATGACAAGTTTTATCTCCGGGTTCGGCATGTCAGGGGTAGTGACAACGAAGTGGCCGACGCTCTTAGCCGTATGTTCGCGTGAGAGTCTGGGGAAGGCAAGGGCACTTAGCTGACAAACAGGCTGAGGACCCTAGGTGGGGACCGATTCGGCAGCAGTTGGCGGATGGCGAGGTTGTTACTGGCTATTGCCTTCGTGGGGGCCTCTTGTGTAAAGGAGGAGACAACCCAGGTGAAGTAAAGGTCTGAATTCCACAGGAACTAGTTAGCATGGCACTCAGATATTTCCATGATTCGGCGGTTGGGGGTCATTTGGAGTTCTACAACACCTTGAACCGAGTTCGGGAACACATGTTTTGGCCCAACCTATATCGCGATGTCAGGCGATATGTTGGTAACTGTGTCCAGTGTAAGCGCGGTAAGCCCGATGTGGGGCTGCGCAGAGAGCTACTACAGTCGGTTAGGGAGCAGTGTCCTCTGGACCGCGATTCAAAGATCAAAATGACGATCAATGGAAACTGACGCCAGAAACGCACCAGCTCACTCTATTTCATCCCCTTAGGGGTTGACTTTCCAAAAACGTATTTGTAGCCTTGAAGTCAAATACCAGTTTTCGTAGATGTAGCCTTAAAAATACTTTAATGGTTCTTCCATAATTATTTATCTCAAAATAAAACGTTCACCCACTATTTCACCCCATAGATGTTAAATTTCCAATAATACTGGAAAACATATATCTTTATTTCTGACCTAGAAACCAGATACAAATTTTCGTATGTATAGCTTCAAAATTACCTTAATAGCTACATGTTTCATAAATCCTTTCATTTCCTGTTTCTCCCCCTTAGAGGTGGAATTTCGAAATATGCAGTATAAGTATAATATCAACACCCTTTCCAAATCTCAAGGTTTCTTTTCCTTGGCGGTCGGGACTGGGTGAATTTCGTAGTAATAGGCCTCCACACACAGCCCACCCCACCCCACCCCACCCCTACCCCTACCAATGCCCCCACCACCTCCTGGGGAAATTTCTGCGGACGCCCTTGTTCCACTGCACTCATATTTTGCCGACGACCTAAATTTAGCAGCGTGGGAAGGATAGTGTCGTGCAATAGACAGTATACTCAGTAGACAACGAACTATTCGTTGTGAAATCAGCGACATACGAACCGAGACTGAAACAGAAGGTGCTGAAGGCGAAGCACACTAGACTCGTGTCTACCATCGATTTACCATGAACGGAAGTTCCGAAAATGAGCAAATAATTTTACAGTAAATTCAGTACCGATGGAGAGGACATACAACGAAAAACATTTCTAAAAAAATTCTGAAATAATGAAACATTCCACTTAAATCACGCGGCAGAAAACGCAGTGAATATGCTAGCATTTAAGACGGAAGGCTCCACGTGTTTACGCAGGCTTACGACAAGAATTGTTCAAATGGCTCTGAGCACTATGGGACTTAACATCTACGGTCATCAGCCCCTAGAACTTAGAACTACTTAAACCTAACTGACCTAAGGACATCGCATAACACCCAGTCATCACGAGCTCCAGCTTACGACAGATCGCAAAATTCGCCAGTAGGCGTAAGCCAACCTCGTGTACTGCCATCTGTTGTTGATGTCAAGCATCAAGGTCTCAGTAGTACGGCTTTGCACTAGAGAGTAGTTGCTTTGTAAGCACTCCGTCTTCAGGCCACGAGTGGCCTACTGGGACGGGACTATCCGACCGCCGTGTCATCATCCGTGGAGGATGCGAACAAGAGGGGCGTGGGGTCAGCACACTGCTCTCCCGGTCGTTATGATGGTATTCTTGACCGAAGCCGCTACTATTCTGTCGAGTAGCTCCTCAATTGGCATCACGAGGCTGAGTGCACCCCGAAAAATGACAACAGCGCATGGCGGCCTGGATGGTCACCCATCCAAGTGCCGACCACGCCAGACAACGCGCATAACTTCGGTGATCTCACGGGAACCGGTGTAACCACCGCGGCAAGGCCGTAGCCGCAGCTATTTTAGAATAGTTGCTTACGTTTTATAATTATCTAGTTTAAGGGGAAAATGTAAAAAGACGATCGTCACCGAAGCTACAACTAAACTGAGTTTCTGGTTAGGTATCAAGTGGTCTTGTGTGCGAGCCTGAATTTTTAATCCTTTGCGGTGGGAATGATTCAAACCCGTCATGTTCTTCTTATGAGGTATGCTATTTATTTTGCACACAATGATCGTTTGTAGTTGTGTTGAGTTACTGCCTTGATAAGTTTTTGGATGGCGCACGTATCATAACTGTGGTCTGCGCTTGCGCTTAATGGCTGAAGGTGAATTAGCGTAATGAGTAGTAGCGAATGTTATAGTAACACGTTTGTAAATTATTTCGGGTGAATTACGTTAGACGTGTAATATTATCCGTATACCAGTACAGTATGTGGGACAATTACGTTAGTTGTGGAATACTATCCGTATAAGACCTTGATGTCCCGGAATTTGCTTCAATTTAGGAATCCACGAAAGAACTGGAAATTTTCCTCTTCACAGCTTTCTATATAATTTCTATTACAGTGATTCAGTCTTGTCTGCCACTCGACTCTTCTGACCGTGAAATAAATTATACCACTCAGGTGCTTATTACCCCTCCGTGTTTCCATTTGCCGATATCGCGCATAAACACTCACATGTCTCGAAGTTGCTATGGACCATGACGTAACGACACACTTTTCTACGCGACACTACAGTTTACAGATAGAAAAACCGATCAGTTAAAACGATATCGGTATTTTAGATCTGAATAACCGCTGTGTTTCGGTATTTGTTTGCTCTCGGTTATAGCAAGTATCTTTTTATATTTTCCTAATAACCACGTAAAAAACATATATCTCAATTAGCCACAGCAGTCGTAGTAAAATTTTTAGTTTTCAAATAAACCTTTATTTTAAAAAACGAGTAATTTTAATTTTGTAATATTTTCATAGCTTTGAAATACTGCGTTATTACAGAAAAATGGGAAAAGTGATCTATGCCACATTAATAACACTGCTGACAGAAACGAGCAACAAATGGATTGGTTCAGCATTTCCGAGATAATATTGTGTCTATTATACACGCAGTGTGCGAGACCTAAAGCAGTTTCTCGCTGTTGTCGAACGTCAGTTGTAATACAGAATGGCACCATCTGGAAGTCTGGAAGTATTTTACGATATGCGGTATGAGTGAAGCACAGTGGTCGATTTGGTCAACTTGCGACACCATAAAAGTAAAAAAGTAAAAATTTAACAAATCATTCATAGTTCGCGATAAAAATAGAAAGTGCCTGATCTGCTGCCCGTGTCTACGTTATCTGCTTGTAGCCCTTGAAAACAGAGAAATTAAAACGAAAAGGAGATTTCTCCAGCGGGAGTTTTCACCCTTTGTCGCTGGACTATACGAAATGCCCACATAGTGCTGTGATAACCGATTACAATATAATTTTTGAGCAGAGCTTCTAAAAACTAAAATCAATAGGAGAATACTGGCAGTTTTCTGTAGTATAGAAGCACTCGCCATATTTAGGGAAAAGCAGCGAACAGCGGATAAAGTTTTATTTGACTATTTAATTTAACGAAATTAGAATTATATTAATACCGTCAGTTGCTCACGGGAGTTGATAAATATCAACGTGGACAGGTGAAAATGTGTGCCCCAACCGGGACTCGAACCCGGAATCTTCTGCTAAAATGACAGACGCTCCATCCATCTTTTTTTTCTTTTTTCTTTTTTTTAGAAAACCCCTTAATAAAATGGGAAAAAAAGAAAAAAAAGGAAACCTAAGTGCCACCGCCACTTTTCATCCTATAACAAAACAATCTGGTCCACTTCAGGCGTTGGCTCCTGGCTAAACCTACCCCAGAGAGCTGCCAATATACCAGGGGAAATATGGGAAACCAAGGTTAAGGCTATCCTTACAAACAAAACAAAATCTTCCTTTTTTCTGAATTTTATTTTTATTGTTTTTATTTTTATTTTTTATTCCTTTTATTGTTCAGTTTTGTTGTGTAATTGGTCAGAGGCCTTCTGTGCCCCGCTGGTAACATGTTGAGTCACGTCTTCTCGAAATTGATGAGTTCCGTTGAATTGTTCAGAAATGTTCACTGGTTCAAACAGGAAACCTTCTTCTCTCTTGGCTTAACACATTCCAGCTGCGAGGCGGGTCGTGGAAAGAACTCCCCTGTATTTTGGGTGACGGACAACGACATAATGACGGTCATTGAGATATGTCCAAAAATCGAGTACAGAGTCTACAGGTTGTCCAAATAGGTAGTGAATGGCATGTCCGCGAATCCAATTCACAGCATTGGTCTTTGTCCGAGGAAAATAGTCACGTTCCGGAAATAATAATGGAAGGGGAGTAATCCGATCCGGAATGTCCCGCGTCAGAAAAACCACAATACGTCGAACCAAGTGCCAAACCTCCGCCACCGGTCAGCAAACAAAGCGATGTTCATCATTGTCTGGCACTCCACACGTGGAACATAGAGGTGATTGGGCGAGGTGGATACGATGAAGGCGAAATTGGTTGATTTGCTTACCATTGACAGTTAGGTACCAGACAGATTGAACATTCGTGTCAAGGTAAGAGGCGAACACCGCGAGCCATATATGATGCCAGTCAACCTGGAGGAACTTTCGTTCAATCGGGTTAGGTGGACGACCTAATTGTAGGACATTGTATACTGCCTTTGTCTTGAGTAAAAGCTGTCTTGGTAAGGCGAGGCGTAGATAACTAAGTTCAAGAAAGAAGTATCGTATATAATGGAACTGGACTGGAACATCCGAGATCATCATTGGGGCTGACAGTGAGACCGGCGTATAAGCCGACAGGAGGAGACCAGTGAGGCTCGATGGGCAACGTGTCCATACCGTCATCTGGGAGCTGACAAATAGGGCGCGAGCTCTATCCAGCACGTGAAACAGACCTATCCCACCTTGTTCACGGGGAAGAGTAAGGGTTGCATAGTTAACTTTGAACAGCAACCCTGAGCTGACGAAAGATGCCATCGCTGCCAACATGCGACGTGCCACAGTAAGCGGGAAAGGTATAACTTGTGCTACATGGGGAACTCGGGATATTGACATATCGAGATCGTTGGAGAATATCTAGGGATCGAAGGCGGTGGTCCATAATACCCGCTCTGATCATGAAAAGGAGGCGTCGGCAGTTCATGGTGGCTGAACGCCAGACATCAGATGAAAAATCTATTCCCAAACAGCGAATGGTATCAACGGTGGTGAGAGGGGTAACGCACTCCACGGGAAGTCCCGTGCCAATGAACATAACTTGTGAGTTACGTACGTTTAAAGAGCTTCCCGATGCTTCACCATAAGTCGTTACCCACATCAAAACAGCTCGAACCTCGTCAGCATTACGTTAACAGATGACTAAATGTCAGCATAGGCCATGCAACAGAATCGGTAGCGATCTATGGACAACCCTACCGAACGTTGTCTTAGTTCACATAGCAAGGATTCCAAGGAAAAGGCGTACAAAATCGCTGATAGGGGGCAACCTTGACGTATGGCTCGACCTATTTTTATCGGAGGAGTGAGTCTGCCATTGTACATAGCCCTGGATGAGGCACCCCGCAGAAGGCGCATCACTACCATGATAACGGCGACTAGGAAACCCGTATGGTGGAGAACGGCCGTAAGGAACGAATGGTCAACCCTATTAAAAGCTTGACTAAAGTCCAAAGACGCAAGTGCCCCAGAGAGGCGTTGTGCCTGGGTAACGGCGATCATATCCCTGTAGCGGCATAAAGCCGTGCGGATATTATTATCCCCTCCCAAAGATGCTTGGTCCGGCGACACAACATATCGGGCAACGTTGTTAAATGTGCTGCCAGAAGGCGAGTGAAGATTTTCATATCACTGTTAAGGAGGGTGAGGGGCTGATAATCACTGATATTGTTTCCACCATGCGGTTTATGTACAGGAGTAATAATTCCTTCCATGAAAGCGTCCGGCACAGGTACTCCCGGAGACATCAGTTCCCGACAGATGGAGGTGAAGGTGGACTCTAGCAAATCACGGAAGGTGCGATAAAATTCGAGGGGAAGACTGTCGGGTCCTGGGGAGCGATTGATGATTCCTGCCCGGATCGCATCGCGGACTTCATCATCGGTCACCTCTGACATCAAGTCAGTCGCCGCATCTCCTGGGATACCTCCGAAGTTGAGCTGAGAGACTTCCTCGATCAACTCTGGGGAATGTGGAATTGCGGCATAGAGCTGCTGGTAGTGGGCGTGAAGCACATTCCCTATTGCAGATTGGGTGACGTAGCGACGCCCTTCTTGGTCTGTTAGGACGTGAATCAATTTTCGGCGTCGATTTTGGCGTTCTTGGATGCTATAGTACATCGACGGATGTTCATGAGGCATGCGATCAGCAGTACGAGATCGTACTATCGCTCCTTCCAAATGCCTTCGCATGAGATTGGAGAGTTGGACCTTAGCATGGTTCATCTGTGTATGGCGCTCAGGGGAGGCTGGTATCGTGGAGCATTCTTGTAGGATCCTGTAGTAAAAGTCCATAATGCTCTTCCTCCAGGCGACAACATCTTTGCCATACAGGATTAAAGTTTTTCGAAGAGCAGGTTTTGCACAGTGGATCCACCAGGATGTGGTAGACGGATACGTGGGTCGGCGTCTATTACATGTGATTCAAGTGTCTTCTATTAGGAGTCGACAGTTAGGTGAATTAAGAAGTGCCGTGTTCAGTTTCCATAAATCACGTCCGTGCATTACTGCCTGTCTTGTGAGAACAACATCACAGAAGTAAGCCTCATGATCTGAGAAAGCAACAGGCCAGATTTCAGCCTGTCGAGTGTGTTGAATTAGGGATCGCAAGATGTAGATGCGATCCAGTCGGCTGGAGGAGTGCGCAGTGTAGTACGTAAAGCCCAAAAGATCACCGAGAACATGTCTCCACGTGTCGACAAATTGTAGCCGCATGACGACTGTTTCCAGAGCTGTGCATGGTGAGTGACGCGGCAATTGATTCTGAGGTCGCTGGGTGCAGTTGAAGTCTCCACCCATGACCCAGTCATCGTGTGGTCCCATAAAAAGGGGTGTAACTTCATTCGCGAAGAAGGCATTGCGTTCACGACGGTAGCTGGAGCCCGACGGCGCATAAATGTTGACGATGCTTACACCAAAGAGAGTAAGGGCCATACCTCTGCCGTTGCGGAGGTATAGGATATCTTTGGCAGGAAGACCTTCTCGTAAGATCATGGCAACACCACTACCGGTGTCCGATGCGGGAGAAAGATGCGCCGTGAAACCACGTGGTGGTGAAAAATCGGCGACATGCACTTCCTGAAGTAGCGCAATATCGATGTCCGCATCATAAATCATATCGCGGAGCAGCGCTAGTTTCTGGGGCGCACGAATGGTTGCGATGTTAATCGTTCCTCAGGCACAGGGGGGGGGCTCCTTCTTCAGGAGCGGGAGGTCGTCGATCTTGCCGGTCCGCTGAAGAGGCTGCTATTGTGGAGAGTTTGCGGGCGCGGGCGCACCGATGGGGGTGCCCCATCATCAGCAGCATCCACCCCAGTCCCTTCGATCTCCACGTCGTCTGCCCAGGAGACTGATACTGCGCTAGGGCATCGGCTGTGCACATCATCCACGTGGAGAGGAGCCGTAGTTTTCGGCTCAGCAGATAGGCTCTCTTCAACGTCGACCTGTGGGGGCGACGGCGCCAGTAAAGAGGGGTGTTCGTTGCCAGTGGTCGCCTGTGGCGTGGGTTCGCATCAGACTTTTGGTCATCAAAAAGTGGTGTGTCGTCCATCTTCGGGTCTGCATCCCTGGTATCCATCCATAGAATGGATTCATCAGGGCGTGTACGGCTACGTTTCTTTCTCTTTCGCGTCGACCCTTGTTTTCGAAAATGTCGTTCAGAGTCTGATTGCGGGTGGCTTTCATCTTACTCCGGACCAGTCTGAAGGAAAGCAGAAGTAGGTAACACTCCCGGATCAACGTCCATCTCAGTGGCATTTTCAGTCACAGTGCTGCGAAGATTCGGCAGGTCAGGATCTGGCGTCTGTGGCACCTCAGAAGTAATCTCAGTAGCGATTGCATCTACCTGATCAGACGACGTCAACGGAGCAGGAAGACCCTGTGGAGAGGTGCTACCTTCCTTGGCAACCTTGGCATATGTGACAGGGATCTGAGTGATCATCGCTGGGGACGCTTCCTCGCCGACCGGCGTCTGGATCAGGCGGCTTCGCATGCAGTCGGATCTGACGTGGCCACAACCCGCACATGTTCGGGGTTGGCCGTCGTACATGACAATGGATCGCACCCCGCTAATCGTCAGGTATGATGGTATATGTTTTTTCAGTTAAATTTTGACCTGACGCACACCATTAAGGACATGGTAGGTTGTGAGGGTTTGCCATTTTTCCTCTACGTAACCGGTGACGTTACTGTATGGTTGTAACGCAGAGACAACTTCGTCCTTCGGCACTTCAAAATCCATCTGAGCCACCGAGGACACAGTGGATATTTCGACTGCAGGGACTATCTCGCGCACGCCTCCCGCGAGACTCACATTCTCACCTTGTATGTCTACACACTACATTCGTAGTTTCCCACTCCAACACACTCGTTACTTGTGGAAGACATGTCCAAAAGAACAGACACCATATCTATATAAGTATATAGTCCTGGCAATACGGGCCATGACCTCCCTCTTCTGTGCTGATGCACACATATTCCCCGAACTCTTACGGGACTTGGTAAGAATATCTTCCACGAGTAATGAGTGTGTTGGGGTGGGACACTACGAGTGTAGTGTGTGGACAAACAAGGTGAGAATATCAGTCTCGCGGGAGGCGAGCGCGAGATAGTCCCTGCAGTCGCACTATCGTCTGTGGCCTCGATGGCTCAGATGGACAGAGCGTCTGCCATGTGAGCAGGAGATCCCGGGTTCGAGTCTCGGACGGGGCACACATTTTCACCTGTCTCCGTTGATATATATCGACGCCCGTGAGCAGTTGACGGTATTAATATAATTTTAATTTAGTTCAAGACGGCTGCAGGTCATCAATGGTGTCTGTTCTTTCAGACATGTCCGAAAGAACAGACATCATGTCCATATAAGTATTTAATTTAACGTTTTGATTCCATTTATCAAGAAACTGATAAGGTCAAAATGTTTTAATCTTTGTTCGATTTCTAGGTTTATTAGAGGAAATAATGTAAATAAAAGACTGAAAATCGGTTATTACAAGAATTGGTTTTGTGACAGGCTTTAACAATTAGGTTAAAGTGAGGCTGAAGAAATTGATACAGCCGAAAACCAGTTGTTTGAGCGGTAACCGCCATTCCGACTGGAGTTCTGTGTTGTAAGAGCGACGCGCAAGGACATCTTGAACAGTTTCTCAGAACGGTTACTGCAGCTCTAATGTTCTCAAAATGAAAGGGCCAGTCATTGGCGCCCGCGAGGAGGAGAGGGAGGGGGAGGGGTGGAGGTGGGGAGGGGAGGGGAGGAGAGGCAAAGGGGCACTTTCATCCATCACCCCCAACCCTCCTTGGAATCTGGAGTAAAGAGTTTTTATTCGTCACAGTATACTCATACTCTTCCAGATAAGAATTCTCCACAATACTGCCCAACCTTAGCTTTGACCAGTTGTAGCGCTTGTAGAGTTAGGGTCTTGCAGCTTGACGCCTCTCGTAACTGACCAGCTGATTTGTACACAAAGTGCCAGTTTCAGAATCATGCACTCCAACCCCGACGTGCCTCCCCCCTCCCTTCCTCCCGGCCCATCCCACTGGAAATATTTCTGCAGACTCCCGTCTGCCACTGAGCATATATTTTGATAACATCCTGGTTTTAATAGCGTCGAAGGAACAGCATTGTAAAGAGTAGACCCAGCACAGAACAAACCATACACATTGAAACGCATCACTTAGTAGATGGTAAAGTACTCTGAAGCTAGCAAGATAGAAACAGAGCCTCCTGGCATTGTATCTGACCCAAATTCTAACCCTACACTAAGCTTTTGCATCTACCCACCACGCCCTCAAAAAGCCAACGATTGACTATTATCAGAAGTTCCGAAAAATGAGGAAGAAATTGACCCACGCTTTTTTTCCGTTGCTCATTATATCGATTACCCCATAAAGGGAGAGGACTGGCAGCCACAGGTTACACTAATTCGATTGATGGTTTAAAATACACAAAAAGAGATGAAAATAACAGACGATTTTTAAAAACACATTGGTGCACGATATTTACGACTTTTACAGGAAGAACTGGATGACAAATTAAAGGTTTTTAAAAAATACGCTGTTGGACAATATTAGTGATTTTTTATCTTTATAGATGACTAGCGGAAAAACTTGGCGTTGCCCAGGCATTTATTTATAGCTGTGCATCCACGTCCGTACTATGCAGCGTCTGGCCTTGTCCTGAGTTTTTATGACGTATCTCCTGAAACATGTGTCGTACAATGATATAATTTTGTAGGTACATTCAGCGTCATATGTGGATACTGTCTGCGAAATTAATTGCTAATATAGTAGCAAAGAAGTAACAAATGTAAATGTCACGAATGCTGTGATGCCTGCACACTTGGCTGCAACTAATGTACATGTGACGCTTGGCACCATCATTATGGCTACCATCACCTGTGGTCGAAATGGGACCAGTTGTGTCGACGTAGTGAAAATATAAATGTGCATAACATGGTAAAAGACCATCCTTTCGAGCCATTGGATCTGATCTACGAGCAAAAATATCATTCATCTTAAAATAGTACACCCTACATAAAACTGACAGTCTAGGCTCAGGACAGACCACAGGAAATGCTGCATCGGAGCCACGAATACTATTAAAATAACGGTTTGAGTTCTCTTTAATTGTCCAATCATCTGAAATGAGTCCTTATTACAGTGCGCTGAAAACTAAATTTTATGTTAATGGCAAATAAATTTAATGTTAATGGCGGAAAATTAACTTTACCCTAATGACACGCAAGATCAATACCGTTCTATCACGTAAAGTAATCTCAGATCGAAATGTTTTGCATTACAGAATCTCCAATGTAGATTCATCATACCGCAACTATAATTCTCAAAATTATTTGGAGTTACGCTCAATCCATATTTAAAATTATCTTTGAAAAAAATAACAGAATTATCATTAAATTATCATTATCAACGGCAAGAGGATACTTCGTCTAGCAAAGGCAGCATCTCTCTAGTTCTTCGTCTTTCTGCCCGAAGCGTTACTGTTTCTTTTTCGAGGCATAGCATAAGACAAGTATAGTTTCTGTCCGACAAGAAGAATCGTAGCTATTCAAAATTAAGAAATCGAAAAGTAGGAAAATACATCAGATTTTGTGGTAACGGCAACAAATCAAGACAAAGTTAATTCCGTCTGCTCTTAGACAATTAGACAAAAGTAAATGAAAACGCATGGGCCAATAACGTTATGCATAGCCTGTGTTACCATCTATGGCTTCTTCAGTACGATGTTTTGTTTTCCACTGCTGACAATAGCAACGATCTGGCCGGTGTCACATTGTAATTGCCCAGTGTGAGTGTCTTAATGGAAATGAACCGTCTGGCTGTCCATAAATCAGTAAGAGTATGAGGGGGTGGCAATCTCTTCCGAACAACACGTTACAAGGCATTCCAGATATTCTCAATAATGCTCATGTCTGGGGAGTTTGGTGGCCAGCGGAAGGGCTTAAATTCAGAAGTGTTCCTGGGACCACTCTGTAGCAATTGTGCACGTGTGGGGTGTCACATTGTTCTGCTGGAACTGCCCAAGTCCGTCGGAAATCACAATGGACATGAGTGGAAGCATGCATCTGATCAGACAGGATGCGTACGTACGTGTCACCTTTCAGATTCGTATCTAGAAGTATTGGGGTCCCACATCACTGCAACTGCACACGCCCCACACAATTACAGAGCCTCCACCAGCTTGAACAGTCCCCTGCTGACATGAGGTTTCCATACCCATACACGTCCATCCGCTCGATACAACGAGACTCGTCAAATCAGGCAACATGTTTCTAGTCGGTGTTGACGGGCCCCGGTAAGGCGTAAAGCTTAGTGTCGTGCATTCATCAAGGGTTGACGAGCTTGCCTTCGACTCAAAACCCATATCCATCATGTTTTGTTGAATGGTTCGCACGCTGACACTTGTTTATGACCCAGTATTGAAATCTTCTGCAGTTTGCGGAAGGGTTGCACTTCTGTGACGTTGAACGATTCTCTTCAGTCGTCGCTGGTCGCATTGTTGTAGGATCTGATATTCACGGTACACTCGTAAAATTTTACTTATTTAATCGTATCGCTAGGGTCCCCCTTCGGGCAGACCGTTGGCTAGGTGCCGGTCTTTCACTTTGACGCCACGTAAGGACCTGCAGTCGATGAGGATAATATGATGATGATGATGACAACACAACACCCATTGCCTGAGCGGAGAAAATTCCCCGATCCAGTCGGGAATGGAACCCAGGCCCAGGGGATTGACAATCCGTCACGCTGACCATTCAGCTACCGGGGGCTGACAACTCCTGAAATGTTCGTACACCAAAATCCCCACTTCATCGCTACCTTGGAGATGCTGTGCCCCTTCGCTCGTGAAATGGTCGTACGGCAGAATCCCCACTTCATTGCTACCTCAGAGATGCTGTGTCCCTTCGTTCATGCGCTGACTATAACACCAAATTCAAACTCACTTAAATCTTGATAACCTGCAATTGTAGCAGCAGTAACCGATCTAACAACTGCGCCAGACACTTATCTTATATAGGCGTTGCCGACCGCGAGCCGTATTCTGCCCATTCACATATCTCTGTATTGGAATACACATGGCTATACCACTTTCTTTGGCACTTCAGTGTGTATAAACGCTTATGATTCTACTCGCTACTGGATTATTTCGATAAATACAGTCTTCCCCATTACAGTGTAACATCGTGCTACGTTGGACGGCCACCAGCTACTCGTGAAGATTGTGATGCATCTTCAAACATGTACTGAGTTGCACTCGCAGTTTTCTTTGGATGGTGTCAGCTCTCAGGTGCCGTTAGGGTAGGTCGACGCTTGATGTTTCTGACTGCAGTTTGTTAGATAACATGTGGAGCGACCTGACGCACCGAGCAAGGTGGCGCAGTGGCTAGCACACTGAACTCGCATTCGGGAGGACGACGGTTCATTCCGTGATTTCCCTAAAACGCTCCAGGCAAATGCCAGGATGGTTCTTTCCCTAATCCGATGAGACCGATGACCTCGCTGTCTGGTCTCCTTCCCCAAACAACGACCGACCTGACGCATTCTTATGATGTTACCCTGAAGATATTGAGAATTTATTCGCTCATTCAGATGATTTAACTGTTCCTTGTAAGTCAATGACTAAGGAATAAGAAGAGAGGTTTACTGCATAGTTGGATGCTAACAACAAGAAGCTATCATCTGTTCAGGGTCAGTAATTTCACCAATCAGTACTCACTGTGTAATTTTCAATTCTTAGCTGTGCAAGCCCATTTCTTAATTATTTCCTGGGGGAGTAAGAGCTACACTTTTTGTGTAGGCTGGAGGTTCGATGACGTAACTATCTCAGTGTACTGGAGTAACAACTGTTTCTTGTCACAATACACAGTATTCTTCAGTACACCACAACCAAATGGTAGCTAGGAACTCCCGGTGATAAACACAACAAAAAGACGAATACAGATAAAAATCGACAGGGAAAGCACCACATAAAACACCACACTCAAATTTGCACGGGTTGGGGCAGTAATTTTTCCTCACTCCAATCTTTCGAGGACTAACCCAGGTCTTCTCAGTACTGGGCATCTTACCAGGTGGTAACGGTTGGCCATGGCAAAGGACCTGCCCTCTGTCCTAGTGCCAAGGCGGATGGAAGGGCTGTACTATACCTGTGGTCAGGTCGGTAATCTGCTCACGGTATTGCGCCACAGATTTCACCATTTCATGCAAATAATTTTACATTGCTGACTACGAGTAACATTGGTCTGATGCTGCATTACGAGCAAGCTAAATAGCTGCTGACAACACTGCAACATGTGGGACACCATTTTCAGTGGTGCCCCTGTTCCAACCGTGTTTCTTGGCCGTCGTAGAGTGATTGACGCCAGAAGAAGTAGAGATATTTGAAAGGATGAATTTACGCTCGGCAGTGGCAAGTGAGCTGATATGGATCCACCTGGCAAATTAAAATTGTGTACCGGGTCGGGACTCGAACCCGTGACCTTTTCCTTTCAAGGGCAAGAGCTCTACTGACTGAGCTACCCAAGCACGACTCAGGACCCGTCCTCACAGCTCTACTTCCACCAGTACCTCATCTCCTACCATCCAGTCATCACAGAAGTTCTCCTGCCTTACTTGCATTACTGGCATCCCTTGAAGAAAGCAAGGCGAAGGTACCGGGTTCGAGTACCTATCCGGCACAAAGTTTTAACCTGCCACAAAGTTTCAATCCTGAACAAGTTTCTTTCTCCAAGTAAACATATTTTACCACGTTCTGCAACCCAAAGAGTGGAGCGAGCTGTTCGAGGGCCGAACCATTAAAGAGCCGCTGTTCTACTCAGCCAATCATCAGACAAGCTGTTAATGGGGCAGATGGTGGATCCCAATTGGGAATATATGGGAGAGGCTTCCCAGTTTCGGAATACGCCGTACAACTAAGGGAAACCTCCCGAAAACCTTGGTCGGAAAAGGGGGATCGGTATATTATTGAATTAATTCTGGGACATAAAAAGGAGTTTCTCGTGGGATCCGAGATATGGGCCCAGAAATGGATAACCGACTGAATCAGAAACGTAGCACTTTTGTCACTTATCCATTAGTGTTTGATGTAACTGACTTGCAATATTTGTGCGCGTGTTGACACAGAACTACAGTTATTCGGAAGCTATTAGATGTGATGCCTATGGATCGCACAATCACAGGTGGCGATATATTTGAAGTGATTTACGAATCCGTAGTGTGCTTGCCGTGGGAGAGGCTCTGTTCTGTGACACCCGGAAGAGGAAGGCGTCCTATCACGGTGGAAGTTAGTGACGAGGTCGCCGTTGCTGCAGTGACTACGCAGCACATGCCCCGGCTAGAGCTCGTACAGTCACACGATAATCATCCATCCCGTGGTCAACACCACGGAAGTTCTGCGATTTACTTTACTCTGGTACCCGTACAACATCCAGACAGTGCAGCAACTGAAACCTCACTATGCGCAACAACATTATCAATTTGCTCTCCGGTTTCTGGCGCGGATCGAAGTTGGTGACTTATAGCTGGGTAATATTCTGTACAGTAAAGAGGCTGATTTTACACTACAGTGTGCAGTGAATAGACAGACCTGCCGAATCTGGGGTACTGTTAAATCGCGTGTTGTGCATGAAGAGCCGTTGCACTGACAGTATGTGACCGTGTGTCGTGGATTCACAAGCATCTTTATTCTCCATCCGTTCTTCTTTGAAGACAATTCACCATAAGAACCTGTCAGGTGTACCGTGACGTCTGCACGTTATCGAGACCTCTCCGTACAGCATGTGATTCCGCTTTGGACTTTGTTATGTACACGACCAGTAACGCTCTTGTCCTTGTGCTTCCTTTGCACTTGGATTTATGAAGATGGAAGTAACTCCAAAACGCGTCATGCATACTTTGCATTTGATCCGATGACCTCGCTGTTTGGCCCTCTCTTCCCAAATCAACCAATCATACTTTGCAACCAAGAAAGTCATTCTTCACCTGCTGTGTGGCATTTTATGCTATCTGATCAGCTTTACTACAGACCTAAGTGTATTAATAGAACTAGTACCGCCTGTCGTCAAAATTCGACCAACTGCGTCAATGAATCTCATATGCGATGGATAATGTCATGTATTTTAAAGTGAAATTTTAGCCACAGAACTGATCCCTGGCAAATGCTGCATTGTAGCTACGTGTGTTTATGAAACAGTTCTTTAAATTCTCTTTAATTATACAAGCATTTAAAGGGAGTCTTTGATACACTACGTTGACAAATTAATTTTGTGTTAATGGTGGCAAATTAACTTTACACTTATGACAACACAGTGTGAATGCCATTTTATCGCATAAGGTCATCTCAGACGCGAAATGATTTGCATTACAATATCTGCGTTGTAAATTCATCAAAGCGCAATTACAGAGTCTCAAAATTATTTGTAATTATGTTCCGTGCACATTTAATTGTATCTTTTAGAACGACAATAGAATTATCGTTACTGACATCTGCATTATTACTATTGCTTTCTCTACGCAAAAATTGTGTGTCTCTAGCTCTCCGTTTTTCATCCGACCCGTTAATGTTCTTTTTCGAGGCATAGCCTAAAACAAATACAGTTTCATTATAATAGCTACTCAAAATGCAGATACTGAAAATTAGGAACACACAAAATTTTGTGGTGACGGCGGAAAATGAACACAGAGTTAGTTCCGTTTTCTCTTTGACCAAAGTAAGTGAAAAAACGACGTTAATAAACAACGTTTGTTGTCCCCGACGACTCTGATACTACGTTCCGTTTTCCACTGTTGACAACTTCAACGTCATAGTAGTTTCGGTCCTGGAGGTTGGCAGCAGTGTCAGAGACAAAGGAAAAGTTTTCACATGTGTGTGCTTCTATTTACCCATGCTAATGGTTATGGACACACATTATGGTTTCCTTTTGTTGATATCTACAGCGAAGTTCCTTTACCCATTATGCAAGTTTGATTTGCCATATTGTATAATTAATTTTAAGAATCGGTACTTCAGTTTTCGATAAACAGATGCGTTATCATTATGAATATCCACATTGCTATTACTTTCTCGACGTAAGAACTGTGTCTGCCTAACTCTGCGTCTTTCACACTGATCCTTTAACATTCTCCTTCTAGGCATGCCCTAAAACAAATATGGTTTCTGCATACTAAGGGAAGTCGGAAGTCTTACATATTCAAAATGAAGAAATTACAAATTCGGAACTTACTACAAAGTTTCTGATAATGGCAGCAAACTATCGTGTAATTACTCTTACACAAAATTAAGCGAAATAACGACGCCAATATACAACGCTATTTACAGACTTCGTTACTACGATATGATTTTTCATTGCTGACATCATCATTGACTTAGAAGTTGTCGCATTTTACATGCCAGATATGCATGTTGTACTGCAAATCCATGTAAACACGAAAGCCCCTACAATACGATCTCACGAAATGTTGTCACTTTCATGTGTCATTTTTACTGTAGCACTTCATCTGTGCGCTAGGCAGAGGTTGGAAGCTCTACAATTTTCAATTTTCAGGCATTGGAGATTTTAATGCGTGATAGAGAATGAAAGATTAGTGTTACGAATGTGAAAGCTTCTATTTCCTTTTACGACTCTTAATGGCTAAATACACAGATTATTTTTTCTTAGCGCACATCTATGGCAAAGTATCTTTCGAATCACATAAGGATCATTGGCCTTCTTGTACGATTAATATACAAAATCTGTACTTCAATTTCCTTGTTCGCGTATTAATATTATGATTTTACTTTTTTGTTACATCTTTGTTACTGACCGTTCTCCCTCGAAAACACTGTGCATAGCTTACAGCGGGCTGGAACGTGCGTCGTCAACTCTTGAAATGGTTCAAATGGCTCTGAGCACTTTGGGACTCAACTGCTGAGGTCATTAGTCCCCTAGAACTTAGAACTAGTTAAACCTAACTAACCTAAGGACATCACAAACATCCATGCCCGAGGCAGGATTCGAACCTGCGACCGTAGCGGTCTTGCGGTTCCAGACTGCAGCGCCTTTAACCGCACGGCCACTTCGGCCGGCTCCTCAACTCTTGTCGTCCCTATTGTCGTATGTGCAAGCTACCAGACCATCTTCCAGGGACTAATGTGGAGATTAAAAAGTCGCACTCGAAACGTAATCTGCATCCAGCTATATTTTTAACGCTTCAGGGCCGTTTACCCGAGTTAAAAGTCAGGCGATATTTATATGTAATCCCTGAAGGAACATGACGTTTCTTGTTTATTTATAGATTTATAATCTGAGACGTAATCAACTGCAAGCAAGCCCCACTGATTGACTCAAATGCCCCTTTCCAGACAAGATACCAAGATTAAATCTGTAAATTTTTGTTTTTTTTTTTTGCCGATATGAAACTTATTGACTGACGTAATTCAACATTTTAGTAGAAAACAGCCGTCTGAAAGAAAGAATTCTGTGTGGAGATGAAAAAAAACGAGAAACACATTAAGGCGCATTGAAACGAAAGCGAGACAGTTGGGAAAAAGTAAAGAAATTATTATTATTTCAAAAATGATCACCATAATTGTTATTACGTTTACACAGGTATGCGACAAGACGGTATATGCCTTCATGGAAAAATGTTTGCGGTGCCTACAGAACCATTACTATACTCAAGCGTGCGCCTCTTCGTCCGAAACTAATCGACGGCAACGAATGTCTTTCGGCTCTAAAAATATGGACGTCGCACGTGGGAGATTGCGACCGTATGCAGGATCTGTAAGCGCTCTTCCCAGCGAAATTTCTGCAACGTAGTCCAAACGCTGATCTGGCCTTGTAACACTAACCAAAACGGCCTTGCTGTGCTGGTACTGCGAACGGCTGAAAGCAAGGGGAAACTACAGCCGTAATTTTTCCCGAGGGCATGCAGCTTTATACGAGGATAATGGAATGTAGTCGAATTAAGTCGGGTGATGCTGAGGGAATTAGATTAGGAAATGAGACACTTAAACTAGTAAAGGAGTTTTGAAATTTGGGGAGCAAAATAACCGATGATGGTCGAGGTAGACAGGATATAAAATGTAGACTGGTAATGGCAAGGAAAGTGTTTCTCAAGAAGAGAAAATTGTTAACATCTAATATAGATTTAAGTGTCAGGAAGTCTTTTCTCAGAGTATTTGTGTGAAGTGTAGCCATGTATGTAAGTGCAACATGGGCGATAAATAGTTTGGACAAGCAGAGAATAGAAGCTTCCGAAATGTGGTGCTACAGAAGAATGCTGAAGATTAGATGGGTAGATCACATAACTAATGAGGAGGTATTGAATAGAACTGGGGAGAAGAGAAATTTGAGGCACAACATCACTAGAAGAAGGGATCGACTAGTAGGACATGCTCCGAGGCATCAAGGGATCACCAATTTAGTACTGGAGGGCAGTGTGAAGGGTAAAAATCGTAGAGGGAGACCAAGAGATGAATACACTAAGCAGATTCAGAAGGATGTAGGTTGCAGTAGGTACTGGGAGATGAAGAAGCTTGCACAGGATAGAATAGCATGGAGAGCTGCATGAAACCAGCCTCAGGACTGAAGAACACAACAACAACAACAGCACAAACGTCCGGGAATGTTGACGGATGGCATCATTGTTTAGGAGGAAAAAGCTCGCGCACGTGTTGCCGATGTTGTTTCGCCGGGAAGCCCTGGTATATCCTCCATACAGTGCTGATCTCTCCCCATGCGATTTCCTATTTGTGGAGCCCTGAAGAAAGACATTCGAGGCCGCCGATATGCTTCGGACAAGGTGTGGCGCGGGGCAATGCTGGCACAGGACAAA
Source organism: Schistocerca serialis cubense (assembly GCF_023864345.2). Taxonomy (NCBI): domain Eukaryota; kingdom Metazoa; phylum Arthropoda; class Insecta; order Orthoptera; family Acrididae; genus Schistocerca; species Schistocerca serialis. The sequence goes on from NC_064638.1 coordinate 300,592,973, forward strand.
GGAACTCGACTGCTGTCTGCTACAACCTTTGTATTTAGTTTTAACAGGGCCTTACAGTGCAGTACTGAAAAATGCGTAAGGGTTAGCTAAAGATCTAAGTATGGAAAGACGCCAGTAATGTACACAAAAAAAGAAAGGAAAAAAAGCGACGCACCAGGAAGGAACTACCCGAATGAGGTCGAAATCGCTAGATATTATGCACAAGTACAGAAAAATAAATGATGACAATTTCAGAAAAGTTGGATGATTTATTCAGGAGAAGGAGCTTCGTGTACGGAGCAAGTCAATAACTCATTGGTCCACTTCTGGCGTGCATTATCTTGCTGATTCGTATCAGTGGACGAGCACACGTAACTTGGCCGCAGAGATAGTATTGACCACTCGGGTGGAGCCCTATGCAGCTGTCGTATGAAGCCTATGTGTGTCTTTCATTTTCTCTCCATATCGATACAAATGCTGGTCGACGAATCGGTATCGCGAACGCGTATTAAAACGTGAGAACCGGCACGTGACTTGCCGTGGGGTAGATTCATCTTTAGGAGTGCTGAAAACTGCGGCATTTAGAGTGAACTTTTAGCCGTTAAAAAGTTCTGCTCTCAATGAATCCTGCAAAATTTTCCCGAAGATAAATACACGACTGCGTATGTTGATCAGAGGAAATGTGCAAAATATTCAGCTGAGGTAATACAGAATTTGTATACCACATTGTAGAACGAGATGAACTTCTTAGATATTCGTCGGAGTCGACAACTAGGCAGGAATCAAATTTGGAAGTTCCAAGACTAATCAAAACGAACGATAAAAAAATATTTCAAATGGCTCTGAGCACAATGGGACTTAAAATCGGAGGTCATCAGTCCCCTAGACTTAGAACTACTTGAACCTAACTAACATAAGGACATCACACACACCCATTCCCTAGGCAGGATTCAAAGCTGCGATCGTAGCAGCATCACGGTTCCGGACTTAAGCGTCTAGAACCGCTCGGCGACACAGATCGGCATGTCGAAAGACCTCTTTGAAATAAACCCATAGTCACATTTACAGCAGGTAAGAAAATGATTAGTCTAAGTAGGTGTAAATAGAATAACACAGTCATTTAACGCTTTCATTGTTAAAACACATTTTACACACATTTTTAAAAAATCAGAAACTTTCTTCTGTTGTGATCAGTGGCGTATCATCACTAACGAAAAGAGTTTATGTTTAAAATCAATGAGGCGAGAAATTTTCTGGGCTCATTTTATGCTGACCATCAGCTCACAAGCAGCAATTATAGGTGTACAAACGAGCAATATGTGGCAGCATTGATCTGAAACGTTTATATTGTTGTAAATTTCGATATTTGTTGTTGTTGATATAAATCGATATCGCGGAATACATCGATATCCCGAAATATATCGGTATATCGAAATAAATCTAAATGTCGAGGTAAATCTGTAACTGGTAATATATCGATATATCGGAATATATCGATACGTCAGCGTATATCGATTCTTCGACATAAAACGATATATCGAAATAAATACATACGTCGTAAAATAACTATATATCGAAATGTATCGATATATATTGAGATATCGACATACAGAAATATATCGATATCTCAGAATATATCGATATCTTGAAACATGTAGTGTTTTGATGTTTATCGAACTATACCGATATTCGGGAAACAGCGCCGACATCGGGTCACAGCGCCGACCTCGGGAAACAGCGCCGACCTCGGGAATTAACTTCCTATTTGATCTTGTACCTACAACTGGCGAAATAAGTTATTTTCATATTCCAGAATCGACTTCTAACAGTCCATTTGATAGTATTCCAAATGAACTTAAAAACAGTATGCAATATTACAGACAGACTGAGTATAAACTTATCCAGTAGACTAATTATCTGGAGTATCTCAAATCGGCATCTTGTCATGTATGTGATAAGCATGATACATCTCTTATAGCTACTGTTTCGATGTATTATGGAAACATATTAGTTAAAATTACTGTGTCAACAGGACCCACAATGTGAACAAGAATGGTCTTAAGTACTTCGATCTCTTCCTGGTAACTTGAAAGAAAAAAATATATATTCACAGTTGATGTGCAGCTGCACAAGGAGTGTATCAAATGAATTTGGCTATTCCCACTTTCATATCTGACAGAAAAGTACATAAAAACATGGATACTCGTTCTACAGAGTTTCCGAAGAATTTGCTTGAAGAGCTTGAACTTTAAGATGTATCTTTTACAGCTAAAACTGATTTAGGGAGTGATATTACTGTTGACTATCTGTTGACTGGCATTACTTCTCTGAATGTATATTATGTGCAAAGTCTGCGACCAATTGAACAGGAATTCTAATACTGTGAAAGTTCAACAGAACATCAGTTTGTAGTTATTACCCAGTACCATTAATTTTACACAGACACTACAACAATCACCATTAGTTTCTCAAAATGCGACCAAATTTGCGGTATTTATCTTTATACAAAAAATGGTCATGACAGTAAAGTCTCATTCTTTGGAAAGTTTATAATGAGATGTGCTAAATATTACAGATAATCTATTTACAATAATCTACAAGTACTGCACAATGAGAAGAGACTGTCAACCTCAGCACTTAGAAGTAGTGCACAGCCAGGAAGACAGAAGTTGCTTTGCTGTTTCTAACCTCCGGTGCTTGAGATGCAGAATCCAGAATTGCCTCGAATGAGAATGGCTGGAATGAATATCCTGCACTAGCATAGAACTTACTCTGGAACTCCACCCTGTACAGAAAATCACAAGGTAGAGTTATTTCACATCATTCTCAGCAAACTACAGAAGCCTCTAATGGATGTATCGACGACGTAACCTCCTTCACCAGTGAATGTTCTCAGCAGCTATTGAGGCATGAGAAGGTGACCAATTATTATTTGTTTTTCAAAGCTCCTTTCAGTGTATATCGAAATACTCAGTGGACATCTTTAGCTATCATATTTTAGTGTCTAAAAGATGTCAACTTTCCCGACTACCATTCCGAGTTTGTTTAGAATGGGTATCACAGGAAGCAGATCCACTAGGCATTTAGAGTAACCTGCTTTAAACAACATGAGCAGGGAGTGGACACAGAATTTGAGTGACTGTTCTCCTTATGTTGGCAGTATGTTAAGCTTGTGTGTTTCTCACAAAAGAAATCATCTGGCGAAAATGCTTGAATGGGGGGTTGAAACCACGACAACCAGTACGAGACTCATAGACTGTGTAGCACGGGATCTGTGCATCATTTCTCTGGAAGGTGGTTGGACGTCAACTTTCCCTCGAATGACCTCACAGAACCCCTTATACTGGCACCTCACTAGCATATAAATAGGCTCGTTGGAAGTCCTCTGCACCCTTGCACCTGAAGGTGACTGGCACGCTGCCTCATTGCAAACACCGTTGAATGTAACACACATCTGTTCTCCAATCTTGTAATGTCACAGCAACAAAAGCACAAGGTTTTTTAAAATGTTTCTGTGACAGTTACATATGCGCCCCCCCCCCACCCCCCACACACATACAAAATTGCATATCTTGTGATAAACAAAGAAATCAAATGCACACACTTATTGAGAGAATGTTGGTCAAAAGCTAAAATTTTCTCACAGTCCATAAAGACAGTCCTGATCGTTCATCACAGTAAAATTGCAGTGTTTTTTTCTCAAAGTCTGAGCAGTAAAAGAGAATGAAGATAAGGAAAATGTCTATTCACATTTTAATGTCTATGTCATTAAAGTGGTGCACCACAACTTATTCTACCATAAAAATTAGCAAGTACTTGAAAAGAAAATTATGTATGCAGTTACTGTTACTAGTCCCTTCTTATTGTTCTTTTCTTTCCAAGTGCTCCTTTTTTTTTAAGAATGTGGATCACAATCTAACAGATCTGTTGACAGAAAGTGTTCACATTAGCAAATCATTTAATTTTATTTTATAAAACCAACGATGCAACACACCTGGAAAACAGATATCTAATAAAATAGGCAACTATGTACAAAGTAAAGCATAAAAATATCATTCAGTAGTCATGAGGCATTTCATAAGACACTTGTCTTAATCAGGTGTGCAGATGTACGAATATTTCCCATCAATTCATAAGCATTTCAGTAAGTAGCACAAAGTATGAGTAATCATATGTTTCCAAGTAATGAGCGTGTTGTATTTGTGATGCTTCCTACAAAGGAATGTCAACAGCGAGGTTAGCGTTTTTTTTTTTTTTTTTTTTTTTACCTAATGGCTTTTTCTCCAGGCGACTCGCACAGCTGGTCGCCCATAACGCATTATGTCAAGGTCACTTAGCTTTCTAACCGAAATATTTACGACACCAGTTTGCACTACAGTGACAGTCTCATAAAAAAATTTCACAGGTCGAGAATTTGCGTCGCAAATGTGTAGAAACAAAATCCTATGAATATAACAGTGTCCAAAATATTTTCGACAGCATTGTAATACATTCACGCATGTACACACATTTCATAATTCTTAAAGTACCATTCTTGGTTTCCAACATCCTTTTCCACAAATCAGAGTCCCTAACCACTACTCATTATTCCTTACCTTGTTATACATATACATATTCGTCGACACTTCTTCAATATTTCATCATAATAAATACGTAGCATAATCAAATTCCTCATATATGGTAGGATCATCTTATTGATCATAAACATATCTCAACAGCATAATACACATCGTCATCGTAATAATATAATAACATCTCAGTCTGTTCTCAAAATCATCGTAGCTTCCTCCAATAATTTCAAAACCTAAAAAATTATCTGCTCATTTCAATAGTGTCATCTACCTCAAACGTACTTTAAAATCATGATCCCATACCAAATACATCATTCAGAGCTCTCATAGTATCACAATGTTTCCGAAAAAACTATGAACAGTTCACAAAGTACAGACGAAATACAATTTCGTAAATGTGAAGTTATCCAACTGTGTAATTGCGTAAATATCTGTCACTGACGTAGTAAAAAAAATGTTTGTTTCTCTGTTAAATAATCAACTGTGTAATTCTGTATTAGAAGAATATGGTACCGATGTGTAAAGTTGTATAAGCAAATACCATAATAGCTAGGGCTACTTGTGTTTGCCAAACACATGGTACACAAAGTAAGCGTGTACCCCCTGAGGATTAATGTAATTATATCCTCAGGTGTTACAGATTACAGAAAAGGAATGAAATGTATCACGGAAAACTTTCTTTGTAATTCAAAAATCTTTTAAAATAAATGTTTTAAGTACAAAAGTAATCACTCAAATACGTGTACTGCGGTGGTAAATTGTGCGTCTTGTTGTAACATAATCTCTGTCATTATTTGAGGGTAAAAAATGTGCCAAGTGTCGTAATTATCGTCGTCCATAAGCAATGTACTGTAGAAGTCAATGTGCTTACCACATAATAAACAAAAATGAAATGCTATGCGTATAGATATCGTAGTTATTACTTACAGTACAGTGATCAAGAAAGTACTATACTGTAATGTATTGTTGTGCTACGAAAAAGGCTGTCTCATTCTAGCTATACCACAAAAGTTACTACTAAAACATGTTTTCCTTTCCAGAAGAATTCAGAAATACTGTGCAGATAAAAAACAGATACAGCGCAAAAGCAATAATATAAATTGTGTCACTCATTAGTAGCGTCGTGATATAATCGTTTAGCTGTCAAACTAACCACTGTGTCATCTGATATCTCTCAGAAAGTACTTTAAATCCAGAATGTATTTTCAAGTAAACCAAAATGTTGCATTAAAATCTCATTAGCAGTACCGGTACATGTTCTAAGTATGTGAGACTTATGGTCGTTACATAATCGTGCAACTAACAAGCAAGAATGTATACACACAATAACATTGTGTCGTCTGTTCACTATAACAATGCATTCGTAATTTCTGTTTAAATAAGTTGTCTTGGTTCTTGACTGGATAGTTCACTTTAGAACATAGTTGCATGTTAACAGTTTCTAAGTGTGACAAAGCATACTAGTAACGTGAAGTAAAAAATGTTATAGTAAAGACTACATTAAAAAACAGATTATCTCTCAATAAACGGTTTTACATATGAAATGTGGTGCAAACCTTTACTCTTCCTAGTATGCAGAGCTCCAGCTTCAACGGAATTATCATGTGGTGTATGGTACATCGGTAAAGAATGCTCAAATTTTTCTCAGATTAGCGTCGATGTTATTTTTCTCTGAGGCACCCGGCGCACGTGTCTGCCTGCGGTGCGAGTCATTGTCTGCTATCTCTTTGTTGGCGTGCGTCGGTACTGGGATGAGGAGACCTAACTTCTACAAATTCACCATGCCGAGAGGGCCCAGCCCTGTTTGAATCTCGCCAGTTCTGATGAAATTAAGGTCTGTCGTTATGATCATATCGTCTGTCGTCATGTTGGTAGATTCTATGGTTTCTTTCTTGTCGGTCACGTGGTGGATAATTTCTCCCTGAATCGTAACTGCGCGCTGAACCGTTGCGTCTGAAGTTATTCTGTCTCCCTTGATAATAATTATTTTGGTTCCCATATCGTCTGTTTCTCTGATTGTCTCTGTGATAGTAATTACCGCAGAGAGGTGATCTTTCCCTGTAATTATTACTACTCTTCCAACGGTTGTCATACGGGTGGTGTCTGTTTTGGTCACGATTTACGTTGTAAGAATAGCCTTGTGTCCATTTATTATTTCTGTCATCGCGGAATTGTGACGGATGTGACCTGTAGTTGTTGTGCTCCTGTTTTCGCGTTCCGCGAATGTCAGTGTCAATTTACAATTCTTGTAACAGTCCCTAAAAAGCTTCAATGTCGTCTTTGCAACGTCCTGCCTAAACAATATGTCGTAAATGTTCAGGCAATTTGATTAAGCAAATGCGGATGAGTTCTGAGGGGCTGTAAGGGTTTGACAGGTACTGATTCTTGTGCAACATGTCTTCAAAATATTTCAGAAGACTGGAAAATTCAGATTGTTCGAAATGTTTCATCATTATGATGCTATGTTTTAATCGGTATTGTGTAGCTTGAGACCAATATGCTGAGAGGAAGGCATGACAAAATTCTCCTTCACTGTGGCAATCGTGAATGACCAATCGCATTCTTACAGCTGGTTCATTCTCTAATCTGTGCTCTAATGACCAGTTGGGAGGAAAACAATGAGAGAATTGATGAAGCCACGCTTGTGGATGAATATAGTTGCCGGAATTCTTAAATGTTTTGAATTTACGTGTAGTAATAAACAGCTTGTAGTCAAAATCATCATGTCGGCGAGTCGCATGTCGGTCATTGTTACGTGGTTTCGGCGGTTCCACCTCAAAATTCTGTGTACCTTGCAAATTTCTTTCATAATTTCCGAAGTGCCCTGTGTTATTATTTTGTGGCTGTTCCGTATTTCTATGTCCCTCTTCCCGTATTGGAGTGCGAGTGTCCTCTGAAATATGTAATTCTTGTATTACCTTTGTCAACTGATCTTGTACTTCCCGGATTTCTCTTTGGTGTTGCGTATTAATTTGATTCCGATTTTGTTTGAATTTCCTAATTTGTTCGTACTCTTCTGTGTCAGTGAAGGCTACAGGTCTTGTGTCATTCAGATCATCATCCACTTTTGTAGATAAGTTAGTGAACTGATACGAAAGTTCGGCTACTTTCTCCAATAGTGAACTTATTTCCTCAGTGTGTTTTTCTGAACAAAGTTTCAGAGTGTCCATTTGTGTTGAAATCGTATCTACTGTGTTCTTTAAGTTTTCCTGAGTTTTTGCAAGTTGCATAACCGAATCGGTAGATGCAACTGAGTCAATTTTAGCTTGCAAGGTTTCATGATTTTCATCAGTAGTTTGCAGTTCTTTTATGGCTGCTTCGTGATTCTGTAATGCATTTTCATGACGCGAAAACATTGGTTGGAATGCTCACAAATTTGTTTTTTTACGTCATTACAGACTTTTTGACATTTCGATTCGATTTTATGTAACTCAGTAGTTAAATCTTCACGTGTTTGTTCAAGCGTGGTGTCTAACTTTTGAAGATTTTGTTCCATTGTGTCTAACTGTCGCTGTGTTTGTCTCTGATTTTGCTTCATTTGTTGCATTAATTGCAATAATAACATATTAGTGTATGGAATCTGTTCCTCTATGATTTTCGGCAGTGCATTTGCACCGGCAACATTCACATTTTGACGAGCAGAAAATGTGTCTTGACTTATTTGAAAAAACGGTGAAGACGCAAAACCTGAATCTACAGTATTTGCAAGGTTGTGTCCTGTCTTTTTGAATTCCTGAGGCGAACTGTTGCCGACCGATCGATCGATAATGCTTTCCTGTTCACTAATTGTTCCACTGTCTACACCATTATTTGCAGCGCGCTCCATTTCCCTATGCACAATTACCAAATTACTAGTTTGAACATTAGTTAATTCATTACACGGTGGTGCTAACACACTGCTTTCGTCTTCTCTATCATTTCTCAGTTTACTTTGGAGCCTAGTATTACGTTTTTCACACGCCATTATTGTCACAATATTTCACACGACAACACAGAAAAGCACAATTTGAAGAGAAAAATAAGAAAACACATTAACATAGCACTGAAAATAATATCTAGTTAATTGCAAACGCAGCTGCGAAATACTTGGTGCAAATCTACATGCATGCCACAACTGTTTTACTGTACAACAATGAAAAACTACAAATACAAAGGAAATTATATCTACAATTACGCGTTAGCAATAAACAATAACTACACTAATTACACAAACTACAGAAAAAAAATCAGAAGATTCCAGTGAGATATCCTCGGCTAAGGGTCGACATATGAAACGTCCCCTTAGAAAAATTATACATGACTGTGTTTAAACTGACACACAATATTTTTTAGCGCAAAGTAATCTGACTTTCAATAATCCCTACAAAAGAATGGCCCTGACTAACATTAACCTATACCTTTCACAAATCACTTACCTCACAAAAATCTTCGTTACTCGAACTACTGCAATACAGCGAGCGCCACTACTGCCAGCTAAATAAAAACTACTGAAGGCACTAACTACTGATAGGCATAGTTAGCAACTGAAAGATTTTAATAGAGAACTAACAATGCATTTACCTTAATATTGTTCAAAAGTCATATTATATATATCAGTTCATGACATCAAGTCTTACAAATTGACTGTCTCTGTCCAGATCATCCACTCTCACAACTCTGCCATCTCACTCCCTACATCCACCACTGCTGGCGGCTCACCTCCAAGTGTGCAACGCTACGCACTGTTCACATCCAGCTGCCCAACACTACAATTGCAGACAACAAAGCAAACTAGCCACAGACTGCACACAGCACAGCCAGTGATTTTCACACAGAGCGCTACGTGGCGTTACCAATAAGGAAACCTAAACAGCCTACTTACAAACATATGGAGTAAGCAATCTACTGGACATAAAATACCTGAAGACAAAGGGCAAGAACTTATTGAGAACAATGCACAGCATCTCTATAACAAATAAAAAAAAGGTACAATGAACTGTTTATACCATTCATCCCATGTTGTACAGATTTTATGAAATTATTAAATATGAGAGAATACTGAACAAAGCACAACACTTCCAATTATGCTGAAGTTTTCATACTACAGTTTTTGCTCTCATAGTACAGTACTATCATTCGTGGTTCAGTAAGCATGTGTCTTATGTGATTTATATGGGGTGACTTGGGCCTCTGTTTCAAAATTACCTAAAATATAAAAAAACTGTAACTGTCAGAAATGAATATTTAATTCTTAACTGTCAAAACACCTAACTGAGGCTGCCCCTCACCTGTAGTAGAGTGGGAGGTCGTCTCGAGGTGTGGCAGGGGGCGAAAGACATTCAGGAGGGCTGAACGGAAGGTCTCTCCAGTTTGTCTGACGAACCGGTTTCAGGCTCTGTCTCAGGCTGATACTGACCTTCGGCCTGACATGCTGTTTGTCCTGTTCCAGAGGTTGCCCCTCAGTCTGCAAGATTCGGGCGGTCGCAGAGGGTGGGCTTACTGGTAGTTGGAAGCTCCAACGTCAGGCGCGTAATGGGGCCCCTTAGGGAAATGGCAGCAAGAGAGGGGAAGAAAACCAATGTGCACTCCGTGTGCATACCGGAGGGAGTCATTCCAGATGTGGAAAGGGTCCTTCCGGATGCCATGAAGGGTACAGGGTGCACCCATCTGCAGGTGGTCGCTCATGTCAGCACCAATGATGTGTGTCGCTATGGATCGGAGGAAATCCTCTCTGGCTTCCGGCGGCTATCTGATTCGGTGAAGACTGCCAGTCTCGCTAGCGGGATGAAAGCAGAGCTCACCATCTGCAGCATCGTCGACAGGACTGACTGCGGACCTTTGGTACAGAGCCGAGTGGAGGGTCTGAATCAGAGGCTGAGACGGTTCTGCGACCATGTGGGCTGCAGATTCCTCGACTTGCGCCATAGGGTGGTGGGGTTTCGGGTTCCGCTGGATAGGTCAGGAGTCCACTACACGCAACAAGCGGCTACAAGGGTAGCAGGGGTTGTGTGGCGTGGGCTGGGCGGTTTTTTAGTTTAGATGGCCTTGGGCAAGTACAGAAAGGGCAACAGCCTCAACGGGTGCGGGGCAAAGTTAGGACATGCGGGGACCAAGCAGCAATCGGTATTGTAATTGTCAACTGTCGAAGCTGCGTTGGTAAAGTACCGGAACTTCAAGCGCTGATAGAAAGCACCGAAGCTGAAATCGTTATAGGTACAGAAAGCTGGCTGAAGCCAGAGATAAATTCTGCCGAAATTTTTACAAAGGTACAGACAGTGTTTAGAAAGGATAGATTGCATGCAACCGGTGGTGGAGTGTTCGTCGCTGTTAGTAGTCGTTTATCCTGTAGTGAAGTAGAAGTGGATAGTTCCTGTGAATTATTATGGGTGGAGGTTACACTCAACAACCGAGCTAGGTTAATAATTGGCTCCTTTTACCGACCTCCCGACTCAGCAGCATTAGTGGCAGAACAACTGAGAGAAAATTTGGAATACATTTCACATAAATTTTCTCAGCATGTTATAGTCTTAGGTGGAGATTTCAATTTACCAGATATGGACTGGGACACTCAGATGTTTAGGGCGGGTGGTAGGGACAGAGCATCGAGTGACATTATACTGAGTGCACTATCCGAAAATTACCTCGAGCAATTAAACAGAGAACCGACTCGTGGAGATAACATCTTGGACCTACTGATAACAAACAGACCCGAACTTTTCGACTCTGTATGTGCAGAACAGGAAATCAGTGATCATAAGGCCGTTGCAGCATACCTGAATATGGAAGTTAATAGGAATGTAAAAAAAGGGAGGAAGGTTTATCTGTTTAGCAAGAGTAATAGAAGGCAGATTTCAGACTACCTAACAGATCAAAACGAAAATTTCTCTTCCGACACTGACAATGTTGAGTGTTTATGGAAAAAGTTCAAGGCAATCGTAAAATGCGTTTTAGACAGGTAAGTGCCGAGTAAAACTGTGAGGGACGGGAAAAACCCACCGTGGTACAACAACAAAGTTAGGAAACTACTGCGAAAGCAAAGAGAGCTTCACTCCAAGTTTAAACGCAGCCAAAACCTCTCAGACAAACAGAAGCTAAACGATGTCAAAGTAGCGTAAGGAGGGCTATGCGTGAAGCGTTCAGTGAATTCGAAAGTAAAATTCTATCTACCGACTTGACAGAAAATCCTAGGAAGTTCTGGTCTTACGTTAAATCAGTAAGTGGCTCGAAACAGCATATCCAAACACTCCTGGATGATGATGGCATTGAAACTGAGGATGACACGCGTAAAGCTGAAATACTAAACAGGAAGACCGCACTGCAGTTCCTTCTCTAAATCCTCGCACAAACGAAAAAATGGCTGACATCGAAATAAATGTCCAAGGAATAGAAAGGCAACTGGAATCACTCAGCAGAGGAAAGTCCACTGGTCCTGACGGGATACCAATTCGATTCTACACATTGTACGCGAAAGAACTTGCCCCCCTTCTAACAGCCGTGTACCGCAAGTCTCTAGAGGAACGGAGGGATCCAAATGATTGGAAAAGAGCACAGGTAGTCCCAGTCTTCAAGAAGGGTCGTCGAGCAGATGCGCAATACTATAGACCTATATCTCTGACGTCGATCTGTTGTAGAATTTTAGAACATGTTTTTTGCTCGCTTATCATGTCGTTTTTGGAAACCCAGAATCTACTATGTAGGAATCAACATGGATTCCGGAAACAGCGATCGTGTGAGACCCAACTCGCTTTATTTGTTCATGAGACCCAGAAAATATTAGATACAGGCTCCCAGGTAGATGCTATTTTTCTTGACTTCCGGAAGGCGTTCGATACAGTTCCGCATTGTCGCCTGATAAACAAAGTAAGAGCCTACGGAATATCAGACCAACTGTGTGGCTGAATTGAAGAGTTTTTAGCAAACAGAACACAGCATGTTGTTATCAATGGAGAGACGTCTACAGACGTTAAAGTAACCTCTGGCGTGCCACAGGGGCGTGTCATGGGACCATTGCTTTTCACAATATATATAAATGACCTAGTAGATAGTGTCGGAAGTTCCATGCGGCTTTTCGCGGATGATGCTGTAGTATACAGAGAAGTTGCAGCATTAGAAAATTGTAGCGAAATGCAGGAAGATCTGCAGCGGATAGGCACTTGGTGCATGGAGTGGCAACTGTCCCTTAACATAGACAAATGTAATGTATTGCGAATACGTAGAAAGAAGGATCCTTTATTGTATGATTATATGATAGCGGAACAAACACTGGAAGCAGTTACTTCTGTAAAATATCTGGGAGTTTGCGTGAGGAACGATTCGAAGTGGAATGATCATATAAAATTAATTGTTGGTAAGGCGGATGCCAGGTTGAGATTCATTGGGAGAGTGCTTAGAAAATGTAGTCCATCAACAAAGGAGGTGGCTTACAAAACACTCGTTCGACCTATACTTGAGTATTGCTCATCAGTGTGGGATCTGTACCAGATCGGGTTGATGGAGGAGGTAGAGAAGATCCAAAGAAGAGCGGCACGTTTCGTCACAGGGTTATTTGGTAACCGTGATAGCGTTACGGAGATGTTTACCAAATTCAAGTGGCAGACTCTGCAAGAGAGGCGCTCTGCATCGCGGTGTAGCTTGATCGCCAGGTTTCGAGAGGGTGCGTTTCTGGATGAGGTAGCGAATATATTGCTTCCCCCTACTTATACCTCCCGAGGAGATCACGAATGTAAAATTAGAGAGGTTAGAGCGCGCACGGAGGCTTTCAGACAGTCGTTCTTCCCGCGAACCATACGCGACTGGAACAGCAAAGGGAGGTAATGACAGTGGGACGTAAAGTGCCCTCCGCCACACACTGTTGGGTGGCTTGCGGAGTATAAATGTAGATGTAGATGATGAACTGCAGCAAGCTGAGCTCTCTGTAGTTCAAAATGACATCTTCCTTTCTTGATACACATATCACAGTACTGTATTAGACAATATTCCGTCAGGACAGAACTCTGAGTTCAAAATCACCTAACTGCATTACTTAAACACGTTTCTTGACAGTGTGTAACTGCTGCATCAACACATTCCACAACTTGTTATTCAAAGCTGATGGGTTCTTACTAATAAATCTGTTCCCTAGCAATCTGACACCATCTCCTCAAATGCTGCTGTGCAAGTAATTCTTTGCTGAGAACCTGATCTGTATCGGTGGCGTTATTTATCAGCACTATTACTTAATTTTCATGTCACTCTATGAAAGAAATCAAAGAAAATTCTGGGAGATAAGTAACACTGCAAGATGACCTAATAGCAATGCTATAGCTTATACAGTCATGGTCTTCCTGGCTGGAACCCCTCTTATGGTATCATGACAGGTATCAGATGGATGTTCTCCTCTTCCCTCTGCCTTTTCCCTGACCTGCTAACTGCATCCATTTTTCATGTCTTCCAGCAATCCAAATTGTCAATGTTCTTCCCCCTCCCTTTCTTACTGTATTTCTTTTCATGACTTTGTTGCAGATAATTTTTCTACAATATATACATTCTAGCTGAGATATTTTCCTTATTCGTATCATTCCATACATTTTCTTTCCTCTTCTATTCCTAGAAGCACTTCTTCCTTCATCATTGTCACTCCATTTCACTTTTCCTCTCTCTTTCTTTCTGACTGTCCGCAGTTCATTGCTTTATAATACTACACTCCCGACATGAAATTCTGAAAATTTACATGTAAGGCTGTGAGAGCTGGCACGAGTCATGCTCGGATAGCTCAATAACATAAAGGACTTGCCCACAACAAGCAACGTTCCGAGGTTTTAATCAGTCAGGTTGTTCCAACAATATCCTTGTCTACCACCTCTCATATGTTTCCTCACTGACAATTTTCTGTGCCTGTTCTTGCTTTTTATACAGCCCCTTTATCGCTCTTTTGTCCTTTTAGTCTGCAACTACATCTTTCAAGGTGTTCAGGGAAATACTTTAGTCAACCAAATCAAACACCTTTCCTCAATAAATAAAACATTAAAATTTAGCAATCAGGTAACTGATTTTTCAGATAACTCATCATTTACAGTAACATACTGTACTATGGGCTATAACACATATTGCAAACCTACTCAGATAGCTTGGTATTTACGTAGCCTCTACAATCATCATATGATCACAATACTTTTAACAAGTGAGAAAGGCCACAGCAGCTCCAATGCAAGACAATTTTTGAAACACAATGGATGTTCCGTGAGGGATTAATGTGGTAAACCACAATACATGGCAAAATGAGATCTTCAAAGAAGAAATTCCAGTCACAGCATTTCTGATGTATATCCCCAGGGTGACGGACGGAATCGGCCACATTCTTTGAAAGCACAGCATCGAGATAGTGTAGATACTCACTGACATAAAATTAGTGAGTGCTTCAGATTAACCAAAGACAAATGGCACCCCACTCATTGCATCAGCAGATTACACTTGCTGTATACACTGAGACGACAGAAGTCATGGGGCAGAGATGTGCACATATACAGACAGCAACAGTACCACATACAGGAGGTATAAAAGGCCAGTGCATTGGCGGGGCCATCATTTGTACTCGGGTGATTCCTGTTAAAAACATGTCCAATGTGATTACAGCTGCATGACAGGAATTAAACTCTGAACACGGGGCTGAAGTTGGAGCTAGACACATTTCTGCCAAAAGAGGAACAGGACTCCAAAATGAAGTATTTCATTTCCATTTGATATTTGATATATTTGTACCAAATTTTACTTTATTGAAAATACTCTCATTTTCATGCAAGTAGTAACTAAGGGAAAAATAATTTATTAAAATAATGCTTCAATATTTGCCATTTAACATTTCCATTAAATATGAAATTAAATTGAAAGTAATGGTACTGACCAAATTCCACAATCTGTATTAAATACTTTAACAAAATTAGATACCCGGTTTGATTTAAATTTGTTAAAATTAAACATGGAAAAGAATGAGTTAATGGAGTTTAAATCATAACAACAGAGGTCGACAAGGTGTTCATGAACTCACACCATTTACTGCCCGAACTGCCCGTTTCTGAGCCAAAATATCCTTCTAGAATGAGAAGAGTTACCCCAAAACATAATACCATACGACGTAAGTGAATGAAAATCAGCAAAGTAGACTAATTTACATGTCAAAGTATCACTCACTTTTGATACCGTTGGATAGTGAAAATGGCAGTATTAAGTCTTTGAACAAGATGTTGGACTTTCCACGACGGCTTACTATCTAGCTGAACACCTAGAAATTTGATCTGTTCATTTTCACTAACCATATGCCCGTTCTTTGAGATTAAAATTTCAGGTTTTGTTGAATTGTGTGTTACAAACAGTAGAAACTGAGTCTTACTGTCATTTAAGGTTAGTTTATTTTCTAAAAGCCATAAACTGAGGTCATGCACTGCACTACTTGAAACTGAGTCAATGTTGCACACAACATCCTTTACTACCAAGCTAGTGTCATCAGCAAACAGAAATATTTTAGTTACCCATTATACTAGAGGGTGTATCATTTATATAAACAAGGAACAAGAGGGTCCCCAACACTGATCCTTGGGACACCCCCCACTTGACAGTACCCCACTCAGATCCCACATCACAGCCGTTATCAACATTGTGAGTAATGACCTTTTTCTGCCTATTGCTAAAGTAAGAGGTGAACCAATTGTGAGCTACTCCCCTTATTCCGTAGAGGTCCAACTTCTGGAGCCATATTGTGAGATCAACACAGTCAAATGCATTTGTTAAATCAAAAATAAGGCAAGCGTTCGAAACTTTTTGTGTAGCCCATCCAGTATCCCACACAGAAAAGAGAATATAGCATTTTCATTTGTGAAACGACTTTCAAAGTCGAACTGTACATTTGCTAGCAAATTGTGTGATATAAAATGATCAATTAACCTTACATACACAGTTTTCTCGATAACTTTTACAAACACTAATGGCATAGAAATAGGTCTAAAGTTATCTACATCATCCCTTACTCCCGTTTTATAAAGCGGCTTTACTACTGAGTACTTTAATCGCTCAGGAAACTGACCATTCCTAAGGGAAAAATTACAAATATGGCTAAATACAGGGCTAACATGTGCAGCACAGTACTGACCATTCCTAAGGGAAAAATTACAAATATGGCTAAATACAGGGCTAATATGTGCAGCACAGTACTTTAATATTCTGCTAGGCACTCCATTAGAACCATGAGAGTCCTTAGTCTTCAGTGATTTAATTATTGACTCAATCTACCTCTTGTCTGTATCACAGAGGAGTATTTCAGACATCAATCTCGGAAAGGCATTTGCTAAGAAATTTACATGATTTCCTGTAGAAACTCAATTTTTATTTGGTTCACCAGCAATGCTCAGAAAAGGATTGTTAAATACTGTACATATATCTGATTCATCAGTAAAGGAAATATTATCTCTGCGAACTGACTTTATACCATTGACCTTGTGCTGATGACCAAACACTTCCTTCACAACTGACCGTATGGCTTTAATTTTATCCTGTGAATTAGCTATTCTATTTGCATACCACATACTTTTTGCATTGCTAATAACATTTTTAAGCACCTTACAATACTGTTTGTAATGGGCTACTGTAGCTTGATTGTGACTACTTCTAAGATTTTGATATAATTCCCGCTTTGTTCTACAAGATATCCTTATCCCACTAGTCAGCCAATCAGGTTGTCCATTACTGCTAGTACCCCGTTTAGAATGTTCTAATGGAAAGGAACTCTCAAAGAACATGAGAAATGTGTTATGGAAAGCATTGTATATATCATCTATATTATCAGCGCTATAAATGTCTTGCCATTCTTGTTCCTTGACAAGTTTTAAAAAACCCTCTACTGCTGTTGGATTAACTTTCCTATGTAGTTTGTAACTAAATATGACATTGGTTTGAGTACAAAAACCTTTTAGTGTTAAAAATTGTGGATCATGGTCTGAAAGGTCATTCACCCTTTTACTAACAGAATGACCATCTAGTAATGAAAAATGAATAAAAATATTGTCTATGACTGTGCTGCTGTTCCCCTGCACCATAGTTGGAAAAAAATAGAGTTTATGTCAGATTATATGAATTTAGGAGATCTACAAATATTTTTTTCTTGCACAGTCATATA
Source organism: Schistocerca serialis cubense (assembly GCF_023864345.2). Lineage (NCBI taxonomy): Eukaryota > Metazoa > Arthropoda > Insecta > Orthoptera > Acrididae > Schistocerca > Schistocerca serialis. The sequence goes on from NC_064638.1 coordinate 300,610,646, forward strand.
TAAAATTAATATTGAAGTCACCACATATAACTACTTTCTGGTACTTCCTACAAATGAATCAAGAACACTCTCTAGCTTAAGCCAAAATGCTCTGAAGTCGGAGTTAGAGGACCTATAAACAACTGCAATTAGAAGTTTAGTTTCACTAAATTCAAGTAATGCTGCACAACTTTCCAATATCTGTTCAGTGCAGTGTCGTGATACGTCTATGGACTCAAATAAAATACTGTTTTTTACGTTAGTGCCACTCCCCCACCCCGCAAGGGTCTCCTTGAGAAACAGCCAGCTAATCTGTAGCCTGGTAAAGGAAGCGTCTGAATTATGAAATTATTTAAGTTACCATCTATTAGCAGTTCATTAACTTTATCTCTAATATCTCTTATATTTTGATGAAATATGCTAATTCCTTCTCTACTTAAAAACATTACATCCTCTGGAGGAGTGCCCTTAGTTAGAGGCACTTCCTTTAATTAGGTACACCAATCAGCTGAATTCAATTTAAAAAAGTTGCAGCTCTAACACCAACTACTACAGGAATTTTTCCATGAGTGGCACCACTGCCACCACCACCACCACCACCCACTACACTGTCCTCTATAAGCTTAGCCAACCTCCCCTTCCCATACTTATTGAGGTGCAGCCCATGCATAATGATACCCCATCTACTGATAGACCCAACTGGCACCACTGACATGTGATCCATGCCCTTCGCCATCAGTGCCCTCCCCAGCCCCACACTAACGCGCCTAACAGCCGGATTAAGGTGAGGCCGATCATGACGCTGAAACAGTTGCACAAAACGCACATTAGTGCCACCAGTTTGAGTAGGTATCTTAACCAAGTCACCACTGACATCATATTCAACGTCCCTATCGGGACTGTTCCCTGCTCCACCCACTATCACTACCTGATCCTCCTTCGTAAAATTCTTACATAACTCCCCTATGCTTTCAGCCAGCTGAGCCATCCCTGCACTAGGCATGTATGCAAAGTAAAACTGTCTGAATAACTCCTCTTCCAAGCTACCTTCTTGCCAACTGCCAGTTCCCATTCCCCAGCACTGTTCACCCTCCTCAACCTATCTAGTTCCTCCTTGACGCATTGGAACTGCACCTGAAGGGCACAGATCTTACGCCCCTGCTCCTCTATTAACTTGTTTCTACTAGAAATTCTACATCCCCAGGAGAGGATCACCCTAAAATGACCACTGGCATCCCCACTGCATTCCCCCCCAATGAAAATACTTGGAACAAATCCCACACCATAATCCACTACTCACAAACCTACGACAGAGCCCACACTTTTCACTCATGGTAAAATTTTACAGTTACTGAAAAAAAAAACAATATGTCTATGTTACCAAAGTTCAGATACACCAGTAGCACTATTTAAAAACTAACAATAATGGTCTCGAAATTATCTGCCAACTAAGAAAGCAGCTACTTGTATTAATACTACTACAACACAGCTGATATCAATACCAGCAAAACTTCACAAAATTATTGGCTAAAACCAAAAAATTATAACGACCACTGTAACACTAAGCGAAGTTAAAACACTGAATGAAAATTTTACTGAAATATTTCACTAGAAAGTGTGGTGTCGTCGCCAGACACCACACTTGCTAGGTGGTAGCCTTTAAATCGGCCGCGGTCAGTTAGTATACGTCGGACCCGCGTATCGCCACTATCAGTGATTGCAGACCGAGCGGCGCCACACGTCAGGTCTAGCCTAGAGAGACTCCCTAGCATTCGTCCCAGTTGTATAGCCGACTTTGCTAGCAATGGTTCACTGTCTACGTAAGCTCTCATTTGCCGAGACGACAGTTTAGCATAGCCTTCAGCTATGTCTTTTGCTACGACCTAGCAAGGCGCCATATTCAGTTACTATATGTCTTCTGAACAGATAATATTGTGACTCATGTACCGTCAAGAGCGACGTTCATCATTAATGGATTAAAGTTAAGTATCAAACTAATTACGTCCTCTTTTTTAATTCCAATTCCTTGTCATGTTCCAGACCTCACGTCAGTATAGTCTTTCCCTCCTCACGACAGCCTGCGTGAGCGAAAACGCTTGTATTTTGGCCTACTTAAGTAACACGGTGTTGGCTCTTAAGCCAACACAACAGAAAGAATAATAAACGTCAGTTGAAAACTAAAGCACGAAATTTACTAAACGACTACAACACGCTGAAAACTACAAAACACAGCGAGCGAACGATTACAAAAGTTTATTAAGTCGTTATTTGGCCAAAAACGGCACGCAACGCCACTGAAATCTATTGAATTTAGAATCTGTATTACAGAGCACACACAAGTTCATTACTTAGATTATAACCGCTACAGCTGCAGTGCACGCCGCAAAATGTAAACACACTAATTAGGCGCGAGGGTTAGACGAATGACGAAAGCACACTCGCAAATAATAGACCACTCGAGACAATAACACAGGAAGAAATACTGAGATTAATGAAAGTCCACTAATAAGTTACTTTTACGGCAAATATTAACACAAATATACTTTAAAATACGTAAATGGAGTCTAAAATTTATAAAATATTAACGAGCTATTTCAACAGATATGCAGCTCACGTGACGTCACACCCATGATTATCTGCCCCCTCTCCTGGGAAGATGCCTATCTAACCAACCCTCGAAATATGCCTATCTACCACCCCTCAGAAGATTTCTGTCTACCTACCCCCCTTTGGAAGACGTGTCTTTCATCCCCCCCACCCTCAGAATTTGTCTGTCTACCTACCCCCACTCCGAAAATGTCTACCTACCTACCTCCCCTCAGACGATGACTGCCACCAACCCCCCCCTCCCACTGGGAAGATGTCTGTCTACCTGCACCAGCCCCCCCCCCCCCCCAGAAGAAGTCTGTGTGCTTCTTACCCTCTCGGCATATGCCTCTCTACCTTACCCCCTCAGAAGATGTCTGTCTACCTACCCCCCTCGGAAAAAGTCAGTCTACATGCCCCCATTTGGAAGATGTCTGTTTACATACATCCTCCTACTCAGAAACTGTCTGGCTACCTACCCACCCCCGGAAGAGGTCTGTCTACCTACCCCACCTCGGAAGAGAACTGTCCACGTACCCTCAGTACGAAAGATGTCTGTGACCTACGCACCTCGGAAGCTGTCTGTATACCTAGCCCCCCTTGGAAGATGTCTGTCACCAACCACCCTGCGGAAGATGTTTGTGTACGTACCCCCCTAGGATGCTGTCTGTCTACAAAATCCCCCACCTCGGTAGATGCATTACTACCTACCTCTCCCCCGGAAGATGTCACTCTTCCTACACGCCCCACGGAAGATGTCTGTCTACTTACCCACCCTATCGGAAGATGTCTCCCTACCTACCCCCTTCCATGGAAGATGTCTGTCAAACTACCCCTCCCCCTCAGAAGATGTCTGTCTACTTACCAATATCCCATCTGAAGATGTCTATCTACCCCCCCAGAAGATGTCTGTCTATGTACCCCCACTCAGGAGATGACTGTCTACTTAACCCCCACTCAGATGATGTCTACCTACTTCCACTCGAAAGAAGTCAATGTACCTCTCCACCCCTCAGAATATGTCTGTCTACCCTCCTCCCTCTCAGAAGATGTTGTATGCCTACCACCCTCATAAGATGTCTGTCTACCTACCCATACCCACGGAAGATGTCTGTCTACCTATGAGCCTCTCAGAAGATGAATATCAACCTACACCCCCTCAGAAGATGTCTGTCTACCTACCCCCTTCCATGGAAGATGTCTTTCAAACTACCCCTCCCCCTCAGAAGATGTCTGTCTACTTACCAATATCCCATCTGAAGATGTCTATCTACCCTCACAATATGACTGTCGAACCTATCCCTCACTCGGAAAATGTCTGTCGACCTTATTCCCACCTCGGATGATGTCTGTCTACCTACTCCCCCTTTCGAAGAAGAATATCTACCCCCCGTCCCAAGCAAGGACTCTACCTACCTTCCCTTTCGGTTACCCCCATCTCGGAGGATGACTGTCTACCTACAACCCCTCAGAAGATGTGGAAGATTTCTAACACCCCTCAGGAGATGTCTGTCTACCTACACCCACACTTCAGAAGATATCTGCCTACCTATCCCCCCTCCCCCTCAGAAGTTGCCTGTCTTCCAATTCCCTCTCGGAAGATGTCTGTCTACCTAACCCCACTGGAAGATGACAGTCACCCCCCCGCCCTTGGAGGATGCCAGTGTACCTACCCCTTCCTCGGAAGATGTCTGGCTCCTTAAACCAACCCCTCAGAAGATATGTGACTACCTACCTCTTTCCTCGGAAGATGTATGTATACCTACCCCCGCCCCCCCTCTGTAGATGTCTGTCTAGCTACCATCACTCAGAACAATTATGTCTACCAATGCCCCCTCAGAAGATGTTGTCTACCTACCTCTCACTCGGCAGATGTCTGTCTACTTGCTACCCCCTCGGCAGATAACGTTCTGCCTACCCCCCCTCGGAAGAAGTCTATATACCCCACTTTCTCAGAAGATGTCCATCCACCTACTCCACCATTTGGAAGATATCCATCTAGCCCCCCTTCGGAAGAAGTTTACCCCAGTCTCGGATGATGTCTGCAGCCCCCCAACTTTCGGAGGGTGTCTACCACCCACTCGGAAAGATGTCTGTCTACCAATCCCCCATCGAAAGATGTCTGTCTACCTACCTGCTCTCGGAAGGGGTCTACACACCCTTGGAAGATGCCAATCTACCTCCCAGTCAGAAGATATCTATCTACCCATCCCACAGAAGACGTCTATGTACCCCCCCCTTCGGAAGATGTCTATCTATGCCCCACATTAGATATCCATCCACCCCCAGTTGGAACATATAAATTCCCCCCCCCCCAAATCGGAAGATGGCAGTCTACCTTCTCCCCTCAGAAGATGTCTCCATACCCACCCCCCTTGGAAGACATCTGTCTGGGTACCTACACCCCTCGGAAGATATCTGTCTACCTACGCCCCCTTGGAAGATGTATGTCTACCAACAACCCCTCTGATGATATCTGTCTACCTACCCCCTCTCGGAAGATATCTCTTTGCATATCTCCCCTCAGAGAATGTCTACCTTCCTCAATCCCCCACTAGGAAGAAGTCTGACCACCTAACTCCTTCCACAGAAGATGTCTGTCTATCTGCACCACCCCGTCAGAAGATGTCTATCTATCCCCCTCTCTCGATAGAAGCCCCTCCACCTACACCAGCACTTGTAAAATGTCAATCTAGCCACCCCCTCTGAATATATTTACCACAGTCTCGGATGATGTATCTGTCTCTCGGGGGGGAGGGGCAAGTATCTGTCTCTCGGGGGGGGGGGCAAGTATCTGTCTCTCGGGGGGGGGCAATTATCTGTCTCTCGCGGGGGGGGGGGGGGGCAATTATCTGTCTCTCGTGGGTTGGGCAATTATCTGTCTCTCGGGGGGGGGGCAATATCTGTCTCTCGGGAGGGGGGCAAGTATCTGTCTCTCGGGGGGGGGGGGGGGGGCAATTATCTGTCTCTCGCGGGGGGGGCAATTATCTGTCTCTCATGGGGGGGGCAATTATCTGTCTCTCGGGGGGGGGCAAATATCTGTCTCTCGGGGGGGGGCAATATATGTCTCTCGGGGGGGGGGCAATATCTGTCTCTCGGGGGGGGCAATATCTGTCTCTCGGGGGGGGAGGGCAATATCTGTCTCTCGGGAGAGGGCAAGTAATCTGTCTCTCAGGGGGGGGGGGGCAATATCTGTCTCTCGGGAGGGGCCCAAGTATCTGTCTCTCGGGGGGGGGGGCAATATCTGTCTCTCGGGGGGGGGAATATCTGTCTCTCGGGGGGGGAGGGCAATATCTGTCTCTCGGGAGAGGGCAAGTAATCTGTCTCTCGGGGGGGGGCCAATATCTGTCTCTCGGGAGGGGGGCAAGTATCTGTCTCTCGGGGGGGGGGGGCAATATCTGTCTCTCGGGAGGGGAGCAAGTATCTGTCTCTCGGGGGGGGGGGCAATTATCTGTCTCTCGCGGGGAGGGGGCTATTATCTGTCTCTCGGGGGGGGCAAGTATCTGTCTCTCGGGGGGGGGGGGTCAATATCTGTCTCTCGGGGGGGGGGCAATTATCTGTATATCGCGGGGGGGGCAATTACCTGTCTCTCGCGGGGGGGCAATTATCTGTCTCTCTGGGGGGGGGGGGCAAGTATCTGTCTCTCGGGGGGGAGGCGATATCTGGCCCTCGGGAGAGGGCAAGTAATCTGTCTCTCGGGGGGGGGGGGGAGACAAGTATTTGTCTCTGGGGGGGGTGGCAAGGAATCTGTCTCTGGGGGGAGGGCGGTATTTTTCGAGAGATCAATATTTTTCGAGACATCGATATTTTTAGAGGAGTTTATGGAGAGATCGATATCATCCTAGAGACATATATTTTTCCAGAGTTCGATATTTTTCGAGATATCGATATTTTTCGAGACACCGATACTTTTGAGAGATCGATACTTATCGAGTGTTCGATATTTTTCGAGAGATCGACGTTTCCGGAGAGATCGATGTATTTCAAGATATCGATATTTTTTGAGAGGTCGATATTTTTCGAGAGATCAATATTTTTCGAGAGATCAATATTTTTCCAGGGACCGGCGTTTTTCCTGATATCGATATTACCGAGGCATCAGTATTTTTCGAGACGTCGATATTTTTCGAGAGTTCGATATTTTTTGACATAGATATTTCTCGAGAGAGAGATTTTTGTCGAGAGGACGATGTTTTTAGAGTGACCGATGTTTTTAGGGAGGTCGATATTTTTAGTGGTGTCCATATTTTTAGGGAGGTTGATACTTTTAGAGAGGTTTATTTCTTCGAGAGATTAAAACTGAAGAAACTGCAAAAGGTGGGAATTTAAATAGATGGGACCTGGATGTACTGTCTAAAAAAGACGTTTTGCAGAATTTCAAGGGAAGTATAAGTGAAAAATTGAAAGTAATGGGGGAAAGAAATACAGTAGAAGTAGAGTGGGTGGCTCTGAGGGATGAATTAGTGAAGGCAGCAGACGATCAAGTAGGTAAAAAGACGAGGGATGGTAGAAATTTTTGGGTAACAGAAGAAATATTGAATTTAATTGATGAAAGGGAAAATATAAGAATGCAGTAAATGAAGCATGCATAAAGGACTACAAACGTCTCAAAAATGAGATGGACAGGAAGTGCAAAATGGCTAAGCAGGGGTGGCTAGAGGACAAATGTAAGGATGTAGAGGCTTATCTCACTAGGTGTAAAATAGATACTGCCTATAGGAAAATTAAAGAGACCTTGGCAGGGAAGAGAACCACTTGTATGAATATCAAGAGCTCAGATAGAAACCCAGTTCTAAGCAAAGAAGGGAAAGCAGAAAGTTGGAAGGAGTATATAGAGGGTCTATAGAAGGGCGATTTACTTGAGGACAATATTATGGAAATGGAAGAGGATGTAGATGGAGATGAAATGGGAAAAATAATACTGCATGAAGAGTTTGACAGAGCACTGAAAGACCTGAGTCGAAAGAAGGCCCCAGGAGTAGACAACATTCCATTAGAACTACTGACAGAGCAACTACTGGTGAGCAAGATGTATGAGACAGGCGAAATACCCTCAGACTTCATGAAGAATATAATAATTCCAATCCCAAAGAAAGCAGAAAACCTATGTTTCTATCATTTGTAGACTTAGAGAAAGCTTTTGACAATGTTGACTGGAATACTATCTTTCAAATTCTAGAGGTGGCAGGGATAAAATACAGGCAGCAAAACGCTATTTACAATTTGTATAGAAACCAGATGGCAGTTACAAGACTCGAGAGGCATGAAAGGGGTGCAATGGTCAGAGACAGCAAAGGACTTGGAAGAGGAGTTGAACGGAATGGATAGAATCTTGAAGGGAGGATATAAGATGAACATCAACAAAAGCAAAACGAGGATAAGGGAATGTAGTCGAATTAAGCTGGGTGATGCTGAGGGAATTAGATTAGGAAATGAGACACTTAAAGTAGTAACGGAGTTTTGCTATTTGGGGAGCAAAATAACTGATGATGGTCGAAGTAGAGAGGATATAAAATGTAGACTGGCAATGGCAAGGAAACCATTTCTGAAGAAGAGAAATTTGTTAACAACAGGTATAGATTTAAGTGTCAGGAAGTCATTTCTGAAAGTATTTGTATGGAGTGTAGCCATGTATGGAAGTGAAACATGGACGATAAACAGTTTGGACAAGAAGAGAATAGGAGCTTTCGAAATGTGGTGCTACAGAAGAATGTTGAAGAGTAGATGGGTAGATCACATAACTAATGAGGAGGTATTGAATAGAATTGGTGAGAAGAGGAGTTTGTGGCACTACATGACAAGAAGAAGGGTCCAGTTGGTAGGACATGTTCTGAGGCATCACGGGATCACAAATTTAGCATTGGAGGGCACTGTGGAGGGTAAAAATCGCAGAGGGAGACCAAGAGATGAATACACTAAACAGATACAAAAGGATGTAGGTTGCAGTAGGTACTGGGAGATGAAGAAGCTTTCACAGGATAGAGTAGCATGGAGAGCTGCATCAAACCAATCTCAGGACTGAAGACCACAACAACAATAACATTTAGCAAGTAGTCCTTCTGGCGCAGTATGAAGATTTACAAACTGTTAGAAATGCAACCCTCAGAATGATTGTATCCATCAAGATGTTGGCCAAATATTGATTTGGTACGTGTTAGAAAGTTACGGCCAGTTTGGCCAATATACTGTTTCTCACAGGCATTATGTAGTATTTTGTAAATACCTTACTTTTGGTACATATTTGATTCCCCAATTGTGTGTTTCAGTTAAATCTGTAGTGGGTTATTGGTTATAAATGCTATTGTCACACTTGTATTCTTAAATATTTATATATTTTATCTGAAATAGGTCCAATGTATGTCAGTTTTGTAATTATCTTCTTGGAATTTATAACAGCATCATTTGTTTCTTGTAATTTTTGATATGAGAGACCAACCTGATGGGAATTATAACTGTTAGAATCTGCTGTCTGTTTTAATGTATCAGTTTCCTTCTGGACTGCATCAATTTCAATATCCAATGCACCATTGTTTTAAAAAATGCCATTTTGTGTCTTAATGGATGGCACAATGTAGCATTCATTATTATGTCGGTTGAAGTGGGCTTTCTATAAATAGAAATATTATGTTTTCCATTCTTGTTTGCAATTGTGAGGTCCCGGAAATTAATACTATTGTTACTTTCGTGTTCTACTATTCATACAAATTTTGGATGTAAATTATTTAAGTTGTTAGCGAAAGCATCAATTTCTACCATAGAACCGTTATATAATAGCAATGTGTCAACATATCTTTTGTAGTATATAATTTTATTTGTTATCTCCGGATTTTTGATAAATAATCAGCATTGGCGGCCGAAGACTTCCGGCATAAGAAGTCAGCCTCATTCTGCCAACGGCCTTGTCAAAGAGGGCAGAGGAGCGGATAGATGTTCAGGGCACTCTCTTGTCTTAGGGGTGGGAAATTGCCCCTAAAGGCGGAAGAATCAGCAATGATCAACGACATGAGGATGCAGAAGGCAATAGAAACCATTGAATTAAAGACATGTAACGTGTATCCACAGGACATGTGGCCTGTAATTGAAGAAGTGTCATGATGATCTCTCCATTGGCAAAAGATTCCGGAATAGTCCCCCATTCGGATCTCTGGGAGGGGACTTCCAAGGGGGAGGTTACCATGAGAAAAAGATTGAATAATCAACGAAAGGATAACGTTCTACGAGTCGGGGCGTGGAATGTCAGAAGCTTGAACGTGGTAGGGAAACTAGAAAATCTGAAAAGGGAAATGCAAAGGCGCAATCTAGATATAGTAGGGGTCAGTGAAGTGAAGTGGAAGGAAGACAAGGATTTCTGGTCAGATGAGTATCGGATAATATCAAAAGGAGCAGAAAATGGTATAACAGGGTGTAGGATTCGTTATGAATAGGAAGGTAGGGCAGAGGGTGTGTTACTGTGAACAGTTCAGTGACCGGGTTGCTCTAATCAGAATCGACAGCAGACCGACACCGACAACGATAGTTCAGGTATACGTGCCAAAGTCGTAAGCTGAAGATGAACAGATAGAGAAAGTGTATGAGGATATTGAAAGGGTAATGTAGTATGTAAAGGGGGACGAAAATCTAATAGTCATGGGCGACTGGAATGCAGTTGTAAGGGAAGGAGTAGAAGAAAAGGTTACAGGAGAATATGGGCTTGGGACAAGGAATGAAAGAGGAGAAAGACTAATTGGGTTCTGTAACAAGTTTCAGCTAGTAATAGCGAATACCCTGTTCAAGGATCACAAGAGGAGGAGGTATACTTGGAAAAGGCCGGGAGATACGGGAAGATTTCAATTAGATTGCATCATGGTCAGACAGAGATTCCGAAATCAGATACTGGACTGTAAGGCGCACCCAGGAGCAGATATAGACTCAGATCACAATATAGTAGTAATGAAGAGTAGGCTGAAGTTCAAGACATTAGTCAGGAAGAATCAATACGCAAAGAAGTGGGATACGGAAGTACTAAGGAATGACGAGATACGTTTGAAGTTCTCTAACGCTATAGATACAGCAATAAGGAATAGCGCAGTAGGCAGTACAGTTGAAGAGGAATGGACATCTCTACAAAGGGCCATCACAGAAGTTGGGAAGGAAAACATAGGTACAAAGAAGGTAGCTGCGAAGAAACCATGGGTAACAGAAGAAATACTGCAGTTGATTGATGAAAGGAGGAAGTACAAACATGTTCCGGGAAAATCAGGAATACAGAAATACAAGTCACTGAGGAATGAAATAAATAGGAAGTGCAGGGAAGCTAAGACGAAATGGCTGCAGGAAAAATGTGAAGACATCGAAAAGATATGATTGTCGGAAGGACAGACTCAGCATACAGGAAAGTCAAAACAACCTATGGTGACATTAAAAGCAACGGTTGTAACATTAAGAGTGCAACGGGAATTCCACGGTTAAATGCAGAGGAGAGAGCAGATAGGTGGAAAGAATACATTGAAAGCCTCTATGAGGGTGAAGATTTGTCTGATGTGATAGAAGAAGAAACAGGAGTCGATTTAGAAGGGATAGGGCATCCAGTATTAGAATCGGAATTTAAAAGAGCTTTGGAGGACTTACGGTCAAATAAGGCAGAAGGGATAGATAACATTCCATCAGAATTTCTAAAATCATTGGAGGAAGTGGCAACAAAACGACTATTCACGTTGGTGTGTAGAATACGTGAGTCTGGCGACGTACCATCTGACTTTCGGAAAAGCATCATCCACACAATTCCGAAGACGGCAAGAGCTGACAAGTGCGAGAATTATCGCACAACCAGCTTAACAGCGCATGCATCGAAGCTGCTTACAAGAATAATATACAGAAGAATGGAAAAGAAAATTGAGAATGCGCTAGGTGACGATCAGTTTGGCTTTAGGAAAAGTAAAGGGACGAGAGAGGAAAGTCTGACGTTACGGCTAATAATGGAAGCAAGGCTAAAGAAAATCAAGACACTTTCATAGGATTTGTCGACCTGGAAAAGCGTTCGACAATATAAAATGGTACAAGCTGTTCGAGATTCTGAAAAAAGTGGGGGTAAGCTATAGGTTGAGACGGGTCATATACAATATGTACAACAACCAAGAGGGAATAATAAGAGTGGACGATCAAGAACAAGCGCTCGTATTAAGAAGGGTGTAAGACAAGGCCGTAGCCTTTCGCCCTTACTCTTCAATCTGTACATCGAGGAAGCAATGATGGAAATAAAAGAAAGGTTCGGGAGTGGAATTAAAATACAAGGTGAAAGGATATCAATGATACGATTCGCTGATGACATTGCTATCCTGAGTGAAAGTGAAGAAGAATTAAACGATCTGCTGAACGAAATGAACAGTCTAATGAGTACACAGTATGGTTTGAGAGTAAATCGGAGAAAGACGAAGGTAATGAGAAGTAGTAGAAATGAGAACAGCGAGAAACTTAACATCAGGACTGATGGTCACGAAGTCAATGAAGTTAAGGAATTCTGTTACCTAGGCAGTAAAATAACCAATGACGGACGGAGCAAGAAGGACATCAAAAGCAGACTCGCTATTGCAAAAAAGGCATTTCTGGCCAAGAGAGGTCTACTAATATCAAATACCGGCCTTAGTTTGAGGAAGAAATTTCTGAGGATGTACGTCTGGAGTACAGCATTGTATGGTAGTGAAACAAGGACTGTGGGAAAACCGGAACAGAAGAGAATTGAAGCATTTGAGATGTGGTGCTGTAGACGAATGTTGAAAATTAGGTGGACTGATAAGATAAGGAATGAAGAGGTTCTATGCAGAATCGGAGAAGAAAGGAGTATGTGGAAAACACTGATAAGTAGAAGGGACAGGATGATAGGATATCTGCTAGGACATGAGGGAATGACTTCCATGGTACTAGAGGGAGCTGTAGAGGGCGAAAACTTTAGAGGAAGACAGAGATTTGCATATGTCAAGCAAATAATTGAGGATGTAGGTTGCAAGTGCTACTCTGAGATGAAGAGGTTAGCACAGGAAAGGAATTTGTGGCGGGCCGCATCAAACCAGTCAGTAGACTGATGACCAAAAAAAAAAAAAAATCTCTGCATTATTTTTGAAAAATTGTATTTCAACATAATTGATGAAGATACCTGCTATAGTGCTAGCCAGCGAATTCCCCATTCTTGGTCCATCTTCCTGAATATGTATTTTATTATTAAATGATAAATAATTAAAATCTGGTGTAATTCTTAACAGTTCAATGAACTCTACTATTTCTTCAGGGCTCATGATTTTATGATACGTTAAGTTATCTTTAATAATAGAGAGAGTCTCTTAAATAGGTATATTCGTGTAAGGATTTGTGATGTCCAACAATGTGAACCTTGGGTTTTTTGAACATCATAAATTAATTAAGTTAATTCAAAACTTTTTTTAATACTATAATTTTCTTCATAAATGTAAAAGAATTTTAAGATTTGATTAAGTTTTTTGTTCAGGTTATTAGAGGGACTGTTGATAATATTAACAATTGGACGAATTGGTAAATTTGGTTTGTGTAATTTGATTTGTGATCTCAACTTAGGTCAAGTGGGGTTCATAACCTTAGTAATATTTTATCTTTCGGTGAAAGTAATGAGTCACTATCATCAATCAGGTTTTTAATTTTTGTTTGAAATCTTGAAGTCAGGTCTTTTTAACCTCAGTTATTCGATTAGTGTTAAAAAATAGTAAAGTCTTAGAAACATACTCATCTTCACTATCAATGACAAGAGTATTCCCTTTATTTGCCTTAATTGCAATAGCTGTATTAGTTATTAACTTCTGGTTGCTTTGTTTTACAAGTTTTAATTCATTGTTGCATTTACTTTTATCTTTTTCATTAGTAATGAAATTTTTAGTTTTACATGCACTGTCACATATTTCAGACCTACTAAGTTCTGCATGTTTTGCAGCAATCTTTACATCAGCAACCACACATTTAATATTTGCATTGCTCTATTCTGCAGCTAAATTATATTTTAGACCTTTGTTTAAAGTTCAGCAAGAGTAAAAGTAATTTTGGTTAGATTGGTTACTCTTGGATAAATGTTATGTACATTTGGTGAAACATCTTGAGAACACACATTTTGGTGACAAACAAGGGGTGCAAATTTCTTATTATGCTTATTAAGAACAGTTTCTCTTAGTGCATTAATTTTGTCATTTGTAAAGTTAAGTAACTGTGAAAAATATTGATGGTGACAATTGATTGCTAATTTTTAAATGTAAATTGTGCATTTCAATATTTAATGCATCTTTTTCTTTATATGCATCTTTAATTTCAGATCTAATCCATAAAATGCTACTCTTCTATCGTAAAAATTTTTCTATATTTGATCTGGTATTAAAAATAATTTTTATGTAAGTAGGAATCACATGATTCATTATGCATTGTTTGTTAAAAGATATTTTTTGATTAACTTTCATAATTTTTGTGTGTAACCCTCTAAACTTCTTATAACCTGATTTGGTAATAAATTAATTACTTTTGAATTCATTATGGGGTGACAGTGATCAATGTGTTACAAATATTTACCATCAGAACCAGTCTTTATGACAATTTATATATTACGGTGACCGTTTAGACCACTACTGTGGTCATCTTGATACCTCCAAGTTGTATACTAAGCATTAACCAGAGGGCTACATACATTAAATGAAACACATAGAGTTATAAAGTTATAAAACGATGAATTACCAATGAGTAAGAACCTCCTTCTGCTAGAGAATCACTACTGGAGAAACCAGTGCACGTCTTACTATATATAAAGGAGGCTCCACCCACTTCTGACAGTATGATGTCATTACTAACCAATGAGTTATAAGTCAAATAAGAATGTAAAATTTCTTAGTTAAAAGAACACTGTCAAGAAATAAAAATAAACACACACTAAACCAAGTTTATTTAACAGCTATTGTCAATTAAGAAGGGTTAAAAATATTTAAATATGTAGGATAAATGAACTTCGTTTTGACAGTACATGGGTTGCCCTCTCAAGGCGTGTTAGTGAACCATTTGGTACCACTTGTTGCCATGGTGAAGTTGGACGATGTTCCAAAGATGAGGCAGCAGGCTTCTTTCAACTGAAGTTGTTGTAAAGTCGATAGGCAAAGTAGTGGTTGCCATGCTGAGGATAAACGCCAGTGCAGAGATGTGGCAGCAGGCTTCTTCCTAACGAAGTTGTTGCAATAGTGGAATGGCAAAGACTGTCACGTCAGACAACGTACTGTTGAGCAGCACCATATCCTTATTGAAACGATTTTCAATGAATAGGCTGCAATAATCCTTAGCTGACGTGTATAGTACATGCTGCACAGATACGATACGAAGTAGTTGTATGTATTTTTGAAACATTGCCTATGAAGTTCATATGTAGATTCCAATTTATTTTTTTAAATTACATGTGAATTTTTAAAAATGCATTTCTATTACTTATGTTGCAAGACAGTCTTATAAGCAAATAAAAATAATGAGAATGGAAGGAATTTAAAATTATAATATTATGAGCCATAGTGTCAAAAATAAAAGGATATGAATTAGCAATATTCAGTCTAAAGGCATATAAGCAAACATTCTAAAAACAGATAGTCATTCATAAAATAATGTTTGGTGGAACAAAATTACAAAGTAAAGATAACATATTACCTAAAAGTGTTAATTTTAAAAACGAGGGCAGAAGTGTGAACATTCTAAAGCAGATCATCGAAAAGCTCAAAGAAATATTTGTCTTTGAATTGCAGTTGTTCGTTTAAAACAGATAATGGATTACTTTTGTCATGTGAAAAGATTACAATTTCTTCTAAAGTATTTAGCAGTAGTCCTTTTGGCACAGTATGTAATATTTTCAAATTGTTTGAAATGCAACCCTCAGAATAATTGTATCCATCAAGATGTTGACCAAGTATTGATTTGGTACGTGCAGTACCAATAGTATGTTCTTTAAAACGTGTTAGAAAGTTACGGCCAGTTTCGCCATTCTGAGATACAGAGTTCTAAAGTTAAATATGGGCTGAAAAATCTGCAGTTGAGATACAAGAAATATTGAAGCATATATACTTGAATATTTCTGGTATCTCAACTGCAGATTTTTCAGCGCTCATTTAATGTTAGGACTCTGTATCTCAGAATGAACAAAAATGGACTTGTACCACTATTCAAATTAGCCCTTCATTTAGTATCGATTATAAGCAGTTGTAAAATTTCTTTTTACTAACGCGTGAGAAACCAGTACACCGATTTGCCATAGCAGCAGTGCTAAAGCTTTTGAGTTATGTAAATAAAGCATTTTTTAAACAAATAATATACATTCGCAAAATTTCGATTCCTTTGAAGTATTGGGCTCAGCATTGACAGTTAGAAACTAGCAATAAAGACTTGACATAAGAATCGGTATAGCATGGCTGAGACAATAATATGCCTATAGACATGTAATATACGATGCATACGCTCACACAGTGTGCAAGACTTAGTCACACCTGGTTAAAAAAATAAATGTATTAGCTACAAATCGGTTTTTTTCATTCCAAATACTTAAAGAAAACGAACGCTACAAATTTTACACAAAAGTTTATTCTTTGTCTACCATTTCTACGAAATAAAGGCAAAAGGAAATTATGGAAACAGAGAAACTTAACAATTCATTAAAAGTTTATAATGAACAAAGAAGTTGCTGATATACCACCTGTGTCACATAATAAACCTTTATCTGCTTGTAATCGTTGGAAACGGACAATTTAACACGAAAATTATGAGTCATACAACCTCATCTTTCACCCTATAGCTCTAACTATTCGTATGCCCCAAAAGTGCTATGATGCTCGATTACAACCTGATTTTTAGCAGAGTTGGAAAAAATTAGAATAAACAGGAGAACACTAGTAATTTTTTCAAGAAAAGTAGAATTGTGGGATGACTTAGTTTTCTTTTGCATTGATTGACTGTTCCATCAGTACTTCGCACAATGTTTTATATATTATGAATGAAACACACACAGCACTGGCCAATATTCTACAACATTCTCTATTTGTTTCACGAACTGGTCTTCAGCTGTTCCGATATCATTAGGTACAAGGGTAAGAATGTGGTGTAGTAAAATTTTGTTGCATCAAAGATTTTAAACTAGTGCATTTTGAGAGTCAGAAAATTTTGATGTTAGAATTAGGAATAAAGCAAGAGGAATTATTTCAGTGTAAATGCGATGTAAGATTATTTAACTAAAATCAAATATGTGACACATCAACTAATGAACTGTAGACAAATTACAACAGTTGTACACAGAGCAAAATAATTGAATAATAAACTCTGGCAATATATTCCATAAATGCATCTGAACAAAATAATCTTTTTTTATTATTGTTCCTTTGTGTTCAAATTTGTTTCATCCTTTCAGAATGAAGTTTCTTTCTTTCATCAGATCACGTTTGTCTGTTTGCTAATTTCCCTCTGACCAACTTTCCGAGCAAATATCTTTTGTCTCAATGTTTTTCTATCTGTAACGTCTGCCTGAGTTGTACCATCTAATTTAAGAGCCTCCTTACCACAGCAATCCATTTAATTGGTTGAGTTTTGGCCTTACTTCTGTTTTCCTAGAATTCTGCTATCTATTTAATCAAACTAGTAGGTGCCATTGTTTCAATGGGCCCATAAAATTTAAGACTTCGTTTTCTCATTCACCATGTATGTCTGTGTATTGTTCTTTTTCCTTATTACTTCTTTGCCTATAAAACTCTCCATCAGTAATTTTGAAGCCTAATATTTTTCTAATAATCTTTCTTTCTTTTGAATTTCTTCAATATCCCTTTTTTATTTAAAATTAAAGTTTCTGCTCCATAAAGACATTCAGGTCTGATTACAATGCTGTAATGCCTAGGTTTACTGAATTTAGAAATTGTGTTATTCTGAATGCAGTTGAAATTTTTTTGACAGCGAATTACGTTTGCAGCTTTTTCCAGACCGTTTTCTTGTACGATTTCTCCCAAATACTTGAACTGAGAAATCCATTTTATTTTTCCATATTTCTTTTTCAAAAACATTGTGCTTATTTGTTGTATCTCATATATTCCGTTTTTCGAGTGATATTTGTAGTCCTATTTTTTCCGCAACTTCTTCAAGAACTTCAATTTGTTTTTGAGCTGTGGTAATAGTCCTACTTAAAATTGCTAGGTCATCTGCAATCTAATATTACTACTACATAACTTGATGGATTGATCTATATTTTGACTCCAGCAGCGAGTACTGTTTGTATAAAGCGTTTTTGTACTTATTTGCTGCGCTTAGCTTTTAAATAGTTTTTCTGGGAAAACCTAGCGTAGTTTTCGCGTCTCGTATTTCAGTGAGTGTTTCTTGATTATCAGAGTAGCTCATCAGAAGATTATCTTGGGAATTTGTCACCGTATAGAGTAGGGTAAACATAGTCATGTGTAGGGACTGTGGTTGTTGTGAGCGGACGCAAGGAGAATTGGCCAATCTTCGGGGGCAGGTGGAGGCTTTGTCTGTTAGGCTCATCAAGCTCGAGGCGCAGGTGTCGGCTCGTAGTGGCGTTGGGGCAACTGTGGTGAGACCTATGCCTACTTCAGTGGCCTTGGAATCACATGGAACCCCTGATGTCGCTGCGTCTTCCGGCAGTGAGCATCTTACCAGTCAGCCATCACTCCAGGGTGAATGGCGGACAGTGGTGGGCTCGCGCGTGCCTGGCCGAAAGGCGAAGGTGGGATCTGGCCGCGTGGCAGCTGCCTTACCCCTTTCCAACAGGTACGGGGTGCTTCCTAGTGGTGATGACATCGTTTCCGAGCCACCACAGGATGCCTCGCCTGTTGGGCCAGTGGCCGATTCTCCGGCAAGGTCCCGACAGTCACAGAGGGCGGGCCTATTAGTAATAGGGAGCTCCAACGTTAGGCGGGTTATGGAGCCCCTCAGGAAAATAGCGGGTAGGTCGGGGAAGAATGCCAGTGTGCACTCGGTGTGCTTGCCGGGGGGTCTCGTCCGTAATGTGGAGGAGGCCCTTCCGGCAGCTATTGAATGCACTGGGTGTGACCGGCTGCAGATAGTAGCACATGTCGGAACGAATGACGCCTGCCGCTTGGGTTCTGAGGCCATCCTTGGTTCCTTCCGGCGGCTGGCTGATTTGGTGAAAACAACCAGCATCGCACGCGGAGTGCAAGCTGAGCTTAATATCTGCAGCATAGTGCCCAGAGTCGATCGCGGTCATCTGGTTTGGAGCCGTGTGGAGGGTCTAAACCAGAGGCTCAGACGACTCTGCGACTATAATGGTTGCAAATTCATCGATCTCCGTTATTGGGTGGAGAACTGTAGGGCCCCCCTAGACAGGTCAGGCGTGCACTACACACCGGAAGCAGCTACTAGGGTAGCAGAGTACGTGTGGCGTGCACACGGGGGTTTTTTAGGTTAGAGGGACCCCCCCCTTGGGCGAAACGATAAAATACCTGACGGCTTACCAGAGAGGACATTATCATCGTTGATAAAGAACGTCCGTCCTCAGAGACCAAAAACAGGAAAAGTTAACGTAATATTGGTAAACTGCAGGAGTATCCAGGGCAAGGTTCCTGAATTAGTATCTCTTATTGAAGGAAATAGTGCGCATATAGTATTAGGAACGGAAAGTTGGTTAAAACCGGAAGTGAACAGTAACGAAATCCTAGACACAGAATGGAATATATACCGCAAGGATAGGATAAACGCCAATGGTGGAGGAGTATTTATAGCAGTAAAGAATTCAATAATATCCAGTGAAGTTATTAGCGAATGCGAATGTGAAATAATCTGGGTTAAGTTAAGTATCAAAGGTGGGTCAGATATGATAGTCGGATGCTTCTATAGACCACCTGCATCAGCAACCGTAGTAGTTGAGCGCCTCAGAGAGAACCTGCAGAACGTCGTGAAGAAGTTTCGTGATCATACTATTATAATAGGGGGAGACTTCAATCTACCAGGTATAGAATGGGATAGTCACACAATCAGAACTGGAGCCAGGGACAGAGACTCTTGTGACATTATCCTGACTGCCTTGTCCGAGAATTACTTCGAGCAGATAGTTAGAGAACCAACTCGTGAAGCTAACGTTTTAGACCTCATAGCAACAAATAGACCGGAACTTTTCGACTCCGTGAATGTAGAAGAGGGTATCAGTGATCATAAGTCAGTGGTTGCATCAATGACTACAAGTGTAATAAGAAATGCCAAGAAAGGAAGGAAAATATAGTTGCTTAACAAGAGTGATAGGGCACAAATCGCAGAATATCTGAGTGACCACCATCAAACGTTCATTTCTGAGGAAGAGGATGTGGAACAAAAATGGAAAAAATTCAGAAACATCGTCCAGTACGCCTTAGATAAGTTCGTACCGACTAAGGTCCAAAGCGAGGGGAAAGATCCACCGTGGTATAACAATCATGTACGAAAGGTACTACGGAAACAAAGAAAGCTTCATCATAGGTTTAAGAGTAGTCGAATCATAGCTGATAAGGAAAAGCTGAACGAAGCGAAAAAGAGCGTAAAGAGAGCAATGAGAGAAGCATTCAACGAATTCGAACATAAAACATTGGCAAACAATCTAAACAAGAACCCTAAAAAGTTTTGGTCATATGTAAAATCGGTAAGCGGATCTAAATCCCCTATTCAGTCACTCGTTGACCACGATGGCACCGAAACAGAGGACGACCGAAGAAAGGCAGAAATACTGAATTCAGTGTTCCGAAACTGTTTCACTGCAGAAAATCGTAACACGGTCCCTGACTTCAGCCGTCGCACGGACGCCAAAATGGAAAATATTGACATAAACGATATCGGAATTGAAAAACAACTGCTATCACTTAGTAGCGGAAAAGCATCCGGACCAGACGAGATACCCTTAAGATTCTACAGTGATTATGCTAAAGAACTTGCCCCCTTTCTATCAGCAATTTATCGTAGATCGCTGGAAGAACGTAAAGTACCTAGCGACTGGAAGAAAGCGCAGGTCGTTCCCATTTTCAAGAAGGGTCATAAATCAGATGCGAATAATTTAGGCCTATTTCGCTTACGTCAATCTGTTGTAGAATAATGGAAGATGTTTTGTGTTCTCGTATTATGACGTTCTTAGATAATACAAATCTCCTTCATCATAACCAACATGGATTCCGCAAACAGAGATCATGTGAAACTCAGCTCGCGCTATTTGCCCAAGAAATTCACAGTGCCGTAGACACTGGCGAGCAGATTGATGCCGTATTCCTGGACTTCAGGAAGGCATTTGATACGGTTCCGCACTTACGTTTAGTGAAAAAAATACGAGCTTACGGAATATCGGACCAGGTTTGTGATTGGATTCAGGATTTCCTAGAAGAAAGAACACAACATGTCATTCTTAACGGTTCAAAATCTGCAGATGTAGAGGTAATTTCGGGAGTACCGCAGGGAAGCGTGATAGGACCTTTATTGTTTACAATATACATAAATGAATTAGTTGACAACATCGGTAGCTCTGTGAGGCTATTTGCAGATGACACGGTTGTCTACAAGAAAGTAGCAACATCAGAAGACTCGTACGTACTCCAGGAGGACCTGCAGAGGATTAATGCATGGTGCGACAGCTGGAAGCTTTCCCTAAACGTAGATAAATGTAATATAATGCGCATACATAGGGGCAGAAATCCATTCCAGTACGATTATGCCATAGGTGGTTAATCATTGGAAGCGGTAACGACCGTAAAATACTCAGGAGTTACTATCCAGAGCGATCTGAAGTGGAATGATCACATAAAACAAATAGTGGGAAAAGCAGGCGCCAGGTTGAGATTCATAGGAAGAATTCTAAGAAAATGTGACTCATCGACGAAAGAAGTAGCTTACAAAACGCTTGTTCGTCCGATTCTTGAGTATTGCTCATCAGTATGGGACCCTTACCAGGTTGGATTAATAGAAGAGATAGACATGATCCAGCGAAAAGCAGCGCGATTCGTCATGGGGACATTTAGTCAGCGCGAGAGCGTTACGGAGATGCTGAACAAGCTCCAGTGGCGGACACTTCAAGAAAGGCGTTACGCAATACGGAGAGGTTTATTATCGAAATTACGAGAGAGCACATTCCGGGAAGAGATGGGCAACATATTACTACCGCCCACATATATCTCGCGTAATGATCACAACGAAAAGATCCGAGAAATTAGAGCAAATACGGAGACTTACAAGCAGTCGTTCTTCCCACGCACAATTCGTGAATGGAACAGGGAAGGGGGGATCAGATAGTGGTACAATAAGTACCCTCCGCCACACACCGTAAGGTGGCTCGCGGAGTATAGATGTAGATGTAGATGTAGACTCGACTTTTGCTCTCGCTGTTCTGTAATTACCTTTTCGAAAACAAAATTAAACAGCAATGTGGAGAGCCCATCTTCCTATGTAACACAAGTCTTTATATCAAATGGTTCAGAGATTTCTCACATGAACTTAAGATTAGAACTAGTGTCAGTTAACTTTTCCTTAATCAGTGTTAGTTTTATTATCTAGCCCTTGTTCCTTCAAACTTTGGAAAAGAGATTCACGATCAACTGAGTCGTAGGCCTTTTTAAAATCTACAAATGTACATACAATATTGTTAGTAGAAATCCTTTGGTACCTAACTATTAGTTTAATTTTAAGAATTAGTTCCTGCCAGGATCTGTTTGGTCTAAAGCTTGTTTGGTATTCACCAATTTTAGGCTCTAGCTGTTCATGGGCTCAATGAAGTAAACATTATGAGACAATTTCGTATATGACTGGGAGAAGAGAAATTCCTTGATATTATTAACATCGGTTCTATAAGGGCAGTATTCCAGTATTTTCTCACTTTGCCAGATAGGTCCTATTAGTTGATTGATCTCTTTTATAGTGTTAGGGCCAGCTGATTCTATTACTTCTGCAACTGTACTATCGTCTCCAGATACTTTACTGTTTCAAGTCTCTTAATTTGTTTAGTTATTTCGATTTTGTAAGGTTCTTTAAAGTTACATTTGGTGTTATTAGTTTGTTACTTTGCTGTGGTTGGAATTTATTCGTTGGTTCAGGACAGTTTAATAGTTTTTCAAAATAACTGGCAAGTACCATACAATTTACCTGGTTGTTAAGAACCAAACTGCAATTTTAATTTTTGAAGCAAAGACTTTGAGGTTGATAACAGGTTAGTTTTGTTTTGAATGTTTAAAGTTTCCTGTATTGTTCTTTTAGCAGTTGGGCGTTTTTGTAGTTTCTTTTGGTCTGTCGGATTAGTTTAGTTATTTCTTTTCTTGCAGTTAGACAGGTGTTGTACGTATTTTCAGTTTTGTTACTTAAAAAATGGCTCTGAGCACTATGGGACTTAACATCTGTGGTCACCAGTACCCTAGAACTTAGAAGTACTTAAGGACATCACACATATCCATGCCCAAGGCAGGATTCGAACCTGCGACAATATCAGTCGCGTGGTTCCAGACTGAAGCGCCTACAACCGCTCGGTCACAACGGACAGCAGTTTTGTTACTATTCCAATTTTTGAATGCCTCGTGCCTAGTCTTAATCACTGTTTCACCATCCACGTTCCACCAAGGGTGTTTTTATATCTTTCGAAGTGGAATTAAATCTTGTACTGTCTCTAATATGTCCTAAATTACAAACAGATAAGATGTAACAGTGATATTAAGCAGGTGAGTAAAGCGGCTATGATTAAACAAAGCAAATTTTTTTAACACAATGAGAAAAAGTATGGTATTTGCAATAATGCAAAATGGGGCATGTGAGTAAGAGGGCCTGGATGGCATTGTGAGTAGTATCTTCAGCTGAAAGTGGTGAGTAAGGGCTTGAGTTTATTAATTATTTATTATTTTTCATCTTTCTGCCTTTATGGATGTTATCTATTATCTTGACATAATGGAAATTACTAAACACACATCCGGCAATCCAAGCTTAGTACTGAAGGACCAGACACAGTTCCTTTACTCACCACTTCTAACTGCGGTTACTATTCACAGTTCTATCCAGGCCATATTGTAAATTACCCCTCTTACTCATCTGCCCCCTCTTGCTGTATTTCAGTTACTATTATTTCTGCCATTGTGTTAAAATTGTTTAATTTGCATAACGACAGGTGCTTCTCTCACCTGATTAATATCACTATTGTAATTGAGGATCTGTTAAAGACAAGATTATTTTGTTCAATCACATCTTTGGAATGTGTTGGCACAGTTTATTGTTCACTTATGTTCTTCTGGGTACAACTGTTGTAATTTGTCTATTGTTAGTTAGTTAAAGTGTCACATATTTTATATTAGTTAAATAATCTTACATCACATTTATACTGAAATAACCCCTCTTATTTTATTCCTAATTCTAAGGTAAACATTTTTCATCTCTGGAAAGGGAGATACTCTGTAGATGCACGGGTTTTAAATCTTTGATCCAACAAAATTTCGCTGCACTACATACTTATCTTTGTATCTGATGATGGCTGAAAACCGGTTTGTCTAATAAATAATAAATATAGCAGAATATTACACCAGTGTTGCTTGTGTTTCCTTTATAATGTTTTCCTTTTGTTTATCTATTTTGTTTGATATTTTGATTCTACGTATCTGGAAATGTGTAATGGAGAAGTCTGAAGGAGGCATAGTAATTTTCAAGCTTTGTTCAATGTCTACGTTTATTACTGGAAATAGCAGCAGGTAAAAAAAGGAAATCGGTCATTTCGGAAATCGGTTTTTTTGAGCGGTTCTAACAATCAGGTTAATCTGGGGACAAGAAAACCAGTGTAACTGAACACCGATTGTTTCAGTGATAACCGCCATCCCTACAAGAGAAATGTTACTTCGAGGAACGTCGGGAAGGTTGGGGCGGGGGGGGGGGGAGGGGGGGGGGGGACCACAAGCCACTAGATATGTCGTGTCTCATAGGACACCCAAATTGAATCTTCATAAGGTAGATAAAAAAAGCTATTACCTTACTTTTGTTATGTAAAGGGCTCTAATATTGTATCAGGAGATCAGACAATATTTTTTTGAAATGGGTACATTTTTACAGGCATGCTGTATAATTGTAGTTTCGTAATCTACCAGCGAGAAAAACAGGGGACTTATGCAAAACCGAATGATGCCTCCAAGGAGAGAGGAGAGCGCACTTCCATTGTGGACAGAGATTCACCAACAGCTGAAGGGACCCGTGGTGTCACATATAGGCACCTGAGGAATGCAGCAGCCGGCAGCTGTTGGTGGAGGCGTGTGGTTGGTAGCGGCTGCAACTGTTGCACGGCGGCCAGCAACTGGCGGCACGTTCTGCTCCGGAGAGCTGCAGGGCGGGCAGGCAACAGGCGCAGGCCACTCCGCCGTGGTCTGGCTTGTCACACACCGCTGCGACACAGCTACGTCGCCTCGGGGCGCCTCCTGCGTGCAGGGCGCTCTGCCATCTGCATGAACTACACTATTTTGCCAAACACTTGATTGGAGACCATGACTGCTATGTGATAAAAATACTGTTGTTGTACAACAGCAGGAGTGCCTCCAACCATCTAGTAATGAATCTGAAGTTATACCTCTCCATAAGAAAGGGGACAAAGAAATTCCGTCAAATTACCGACTGATCTCACTTTTGAGAGCTTTTTCATAAATTTTTGAAAAGGATATGTTCATTATCTACTTAAGCACCTTAGTGAAAATACTATACTGTCAAAGTCACAGTTTGGGTTTCTTAATGGTTCTGATATTGAGAAGGCTATTTACACTTAATTCATTAGACAACAAATTAGAGGCAACTGGGATATTCTGTGACCTGTCAAAGGCTTTTGGCTGTGTGAATCACAGCATTCTTTTAAGTAAATTGAAATATTATGGCATCACTGGTAGTGCTGCAAAGTGGTTTCAGTCATATCTTACTAATAGAAAACAAAGCGTGTCATTATGTAACACTTGAGCAGTAGGCAATCAGACATCATTTGACTGGTAAGAAATTACATGTGGTGTTCCCGAAGGTTCCATACTAGGTCCACTACTTCTTCTTGTGTATATTAATGGCGTGTCATCTGTTACATTACCAGACGCCAAGTTTGGCTTATTTGCAGATGATACAAACATTGTAATAAACAGTAAATCAAATATAAATTTAGAAAGGGTAGCTAATCAAATTTTTACTGACATTAATAAGTGGTTCATAGCCAATTCACTGTCATTAAACTTTGAAAAGACCTACTATAAGCAGTTTAGAACTTCCAAGAAATTTCCTTCTTGTGTGTGTACAAAATATGATGACATGGAAATAGGAGAAGATGAGAGTGTAAAATTCTTGGGATTACAACTTGATAATAAATTCTGTTGGGAGCGACACACTGACGAACTCCTAAAGTGCCTAAACAAGTCTGTGTTTGCAATGTGAATGATGTCACACATAGGAGGTATAAATATAAAAAAACTGGCATATTTTGCTTATTTTTACTCCATTATGTTACATGGTATCATATTTTGGGGTAACTCCACAAACTGAGAAAAAATTTTTAATGTACAGAAGCGTCTAATAACCGTAGTGTGTAGTGTAAATCCAAGAACATCATGTCAAAACCTGTTCAAAGAATTAGACATACTAACCACACCCTCTCAGTATATTTATTCCTTAATGAAGGTTGTTGTAAATAATACATCTCTTTTTCCAACTACCTGCTTAGTACACAGTATCAATACTAGGAATGAGAACAATATACATAATGATTTAAAATCACTTACTCTTGCCCGGATAGGAGTCCAGTATTCATCAACGCATATTTTCAATAAGTTACCTGCAACCATTAAGAGTTTAGTTTCAGACAAGGCACAATTTAAACATAATTTAAAAGAATTTTTGGTGGCCAACTCCTTCTGTTCCATCCATGAATTTCTCAACAAGTACAGTAGACCATTTTAATGAAAACTTATTATTCTTTAATTTTTGACAATACTTGGTTGTAACAGCCAAGTAACTACCTACTATGGGAATGATGGATGTGTGGAAAGCAGATGTAAGTCTTAAGTCTGTAAATAGTGGAAGTTTAATTGTAAATCTTGTACATAATTTGACTGTTCCTAACTGAGGATCATTGAAATGAATAATTTACTTTAATTTTTGACGATACTTGGTTGTAATAGCCAAGTAACTAGCTACTGTGTGAATGGTGGATTTAATGAAAGCAGATGTAAGTATTAAACCTGTAAATATTAGAAGTTTAATTTTAATTCATGTACTTAATTTCTCTATTTATTGACTGAGGATCATTAAAATTAATGAAAATGAAGGTTTTCTTATTACATTTTTGTAATGTGTTTATCTGACATGTTCCACACCCAGGAGGAGCTCCTCTTTTGTGGGTCTATGGAATGAATAATTAATCTAATCTAATACGAGGTCTGCTCAAAAAATTCTGGAACTTTGACCACAACATTTTTACCGTTTACTTATCATGCATAGTCTCCTTCGAAATCCTCCTCTCCACAATTGACACACCACTCCCAACGTCATTTGCACTTACGGAAACAGTCTTGTTACGTCTCTTGCATCAGAGTTGCCAACTTTGGAAAAAAAGAAAAAAAAAGAGTCCACAGTGGCCGGATCTGGAGAGGGCGGAGGATGAGGCAGCACAGCGATTTCATTTTTGTGCAATAGTCACGCTCCAACAGAGATGAATATGCGGGTGCGTTATCGTGATGCAAGAACCATGAATTGCCTCGCCACATTTCAGGTCGTTTGCTTCTCACAGTTTCTCGCAGGTGTCGCAACATGTCCCGATAGTACCATGGATTACCAGTTTGTCCCTCTGGTTGTACCTCTGGCACGCATTCATGATGAACTGATCCTTAAAAGTCAAAGAAAACTATCAGCATTGGACCTGACCTGACGAGCTCTTTTTGGTCTTGGAGAACCTTTTCCGACCCACTGTGAAGACTGAATTATGGTCTCAACACCATAACCCACGTCTCATCACCAATTATGATTCTGTTAAGGAACATCTCATTTGCGCGATCCAAAAGCTCTTCACAGATTGCGACGCAAGTTCTTCCTGGTCGTGACTCAAGAACCGTGGGACGAATGTGACGGCAACACGATGCATATCAAGACGCTGCCTCATATTTCATGATATGATCCAACTGAAATGTTACATTATTCTGAAATCTCTCGGACAGTCAGTCTTCGATTGGCATGCACAATTAATTTCGTTGATGTCCCTGACATGAGCATTGTTGGGAGACGTCGAAGGGCATCCTGTACGAAAGTCATCCTTAACTATCGTTCGGCTATTTTTAAACCTGTGAATCGTTTTTAACACCGAGTACGGCTTATGCACTCATCACCGTAGGCTTCCAGCATCATTTGGTGTGTCCCTGTACAGATTTTCTTGAATTTCAAGCAAAATGTAATGCAGACGCGTTGCTCCTTTAACTCGGCCATCTCGAAAGTCACAAACTGTGCGACAAAATGTTCTACTCAATACAGTACTGAACAATAACTAACAGACAAATAACAACGAAACTCTCGGCAGTTACAGATTAAACACAGGAGCGTGCAGGGACACCAATCGTATTTCGCTTCAACACACCATTGGCGCGAAATGTTTTGAACAGACCTCGCATACTCAAAGTTCTCTGTCATTCGGATTTGTGGTAGAATGAATATTTGTCTGATAATATTTCTTGGATATCCATTCAGATTGACCATCAGTGTTTTTACTATTTCCTGCAAATAACCCTTCACTCTCTTTCCGTTCCTGTATTCATTATTGTTTCTCTTCCTTCTTTACATTTATCTGACCCAGAATGTATAAAACTTTGATCACCACTTCAAAAACGTTCTACTCAAAACAGCACTGAACAATAACTAAAAGACAAAAAACAGTGATACTTTCGCAATTGCACATCAAACATTGGCGGATCTAAAGATGACAACCACATTTTGCTCCAACAAACCACTGGCGCGAAATTACGTAGCGTTCTTGAATTTTTTGAACAGACTTTCTATTGTATCTACAAAAATGTGCAGACAACGCGAGAAATCCAAGCTATAACAAAACTGCAGATGCTAACCAGGCATGTAAGGTGCTCTGTTGGACACTGTCAAGTCACGTAAATGTGCCCACCCGTCAAAAGCGCAGGAAGCGAATCAGTGACGTTTTGGAACGTACCGACAAGGATGTGGAGTCATGTTGACTCCAGTGCCGTGGCCAGCTGCGCTACGTTTCTCTGTTGAGGATCCACGGCACGATCAGCCCGATCGACGTGGTTCCACAGATTCTCGCTTGGGTTTTAATCTGAGGAGTTTGGTGGCCAGGGGAGTACGGTAAACACATCCTCGTGCTCTTCGAGCCACGCACGTACGCTCCAACTTGTTTAACACGTTACACTGTCTTATTGGTAGATGCCATCGTGCCGGGGAAAAATCGCATGTATTATAGGAGTAGACATGAGCGATAGATGCATAGTTGTATTTGTCCATTGTCCCTACCACAATGACGAGATCACCCTTGGCAGGCCACTAAAACATTCACCAGACCATAATGCTCCCTCCTGTTTTTGGTTTCAGAAGCTTCACGCCATACACTCCAACGGTGATCTGTCCGATGTATCATAAAACGTGGTTCATCTGAGAAGGCCATTTGTCGCCACTCAGAGAATGTCCAGTTCAGTACTGGCGTGAAAATTCCAAACTTCGTCGCCGATGAAAAGCAGTCACCATGGGTGGATGAACCAGGCGCCTGCTGCGGAGACCCATGCCCAGGAATGTCTGCTGACCAGCCGTCGAGGACATGCTGGGTTCATCTGGACGTGCAGTTGCTCAACAGTTGCACTCTATTAGCCCTTACGCATCTCCGCAGCCGTCTGTAACTCCTTTATCTATGACCCATGGTGAATCACAGTTGCATCACTGCCAGTTTTGGACAGCTCTATTTCGCCACGCAGCACGCGAACAATTTAAGGACTTAGTCGTTTAGATAATGCATCCACCCTTGGTCCGAAAGCGAATGATCATCCCCTTCTGGATGTCAGATAAATTGCTTAGTTTCTACATTGCGACGACTGCATTTGTTTTCCATGTCCCCCGACATGTCAGTCGTTGTTGCACGCTGTGGTCACACATTAATGCGATTGGATCGCGTATTTGACCACCAACATCACCTGTGGAACGTTCTCAGTACATCTGCAAGTGTCAGTCGCGTCCAGAACAGTGTTCTCTGTAGTTGTGGATGTGTTATAGCGGAGCTCAAGTGCATTCGAACATGGTCAGATTGTTGGCGCTCATGTAGTTGGTGCTTTCGTAACGAAGGTGACCGCATTTTTGGTGTTCAATGAGGCACGGTATCGAAGATTTACACCGCATACGGGGATGGATTTGACATTCGAGTTATTCTGCTGCTGCCAGTATGGTAGTTGGATCACCTAGTATAATTATTAAACGTTTTTATATGTAGATCTTACCAAATGGTTGTTCTGTCTTTATCGTATGATGTTATGATGTTGTTCGATTAATCGATATTTTTCAAAGATCGAAATTTTTAATAGATCGTCATTTTTTGATAGATAGATATTTGTTGTCATCTCAAAATTTTTCGAGAAATCATTATATTTCGTAATATCGATGTATGTCGAGAAACCGGATTTTAGAGATATCGACATTTTTCAAAACAACGATATATTTAGAGATGCCAATATTTCTCATGATACTCATTGTTTTCAAGAGATCGATGTTCTTAGAGCGATCAATATTTTTCGAGTGAACAATATTTTTCAAGTTGTAGTGTAATAAATATGTAATGTACTGAATCGACTGTGCGAAAACTAAGTGGCAAAGACGTTATCTGAGAGACTCTATGATAATTATATCGTTGTGTCGGAATATTACTCTCTCTGTGGTTTACTCGTAACTAAGGGTAACTAGAGTTTTCTGTTCGCTTCTTCTGATGTTATGTGCAAAATTGTACAAGAGACACAATAAACCATTATTATTTCGTGAGAACAAAGGTCAGCGTCATGACCTTTATTAGTATTTTTGGAAGTACTGAAATAGGAGAATTGTTTCAGATTGAATGCGACGTGTATGGGAAGAGACGTGGACAGCAGCACTCAAACCGGCAATCTCATGTATGAAAAGTTGCTAAAAACATCCAGCCATCTCTCCCAAGACTCTTCATACACACAACAAACAGTAATTACTGTAACAGCATGATCTGAGACAATTTTATCATGTTGTTACGACCTTTCACTGCGAGCATAATACATCGACAACAGACAAACAAAAAATAGA
This sequence comes from Schistocerca serialis cubense, assembly GCF_023864345.2. Taxonomy (NCBI): domain Eukaryota; kingdom Metazoa; phylum Arthropoda; class Insecta; order Orthoptera; family Acrididae; genus Schistocerca; species Schistocerca serialis. The sequence goes on from NC_064638.1 coordinate 300,641,486, forward strand.
CAAACGCATAAAAAATCTACCACAAATTGATCGATAGTTTCCAAGGGATCGATACATTTCGAGTGATTGATATTTTTCAACATGCCGTATTTTTCGAGAGATCGATAATTTTAGTAAAATTTACCTATCTTGTGAGATAGATATTTTTCGAGATGTAGTTTCTTTTCAAAGATCGATACATTACGATATGACATTTCTCTTCGACCGATCGAGAACTTCAGAAGTTTTGCTGAATTTCGATGGATCGATACTCTACAGTAGTTCGATTTTTCAGGTGATAGATATTTTTTGAGTTGATGATATTATTTCCAGCCAATAAATGTTAGCTTCCCCGAGAGAGAGTATGGCTAGCAATGTGAAGTTCTGGCATTATGATAGTATGAAAATAAATGACAAAAACGGGTGGTTTTCTTGCGCTCTTACTACAAATTAATACTTCTCGAATTTTCTCATGTAATGTGGTTGCTATAATGTGCCTCGTGCAAAATCTTAAGTTTTAGGTCAACAGCAACGCACTTCAAGCAGTCAGTAAATGAAGTTTCGATATCTGTAACAAGACCTGTTATATGGGATATTTGTCTATTGCCTTAACTTAGAATCACCTTTTTGTAGAGAATGAAGAGCATGGAATCGACAGTATGTAACATATATTTCCAGCTGACGAATGTAAACTTTCAGAACAGAAAGGCGATCGATTTGTTATTTATCATAAGATTGATATCTTTCGATGAATCGGTATTTTATGCAAAATCAGTATTTTTCACGAAATCAATATTTTTCTTGAGGTCGATATTTTCTGAGAGATGGTTATTTTTAGGTAGATAGATTTTTTCGAGATACTACTACTTCTCAAGACTTCGATATTTTCCGAGAGAATTATATTTTCCGAGAGATCTATATTTTTCGACACATAGAAATTTTTCAAGAGATATTTATTTTTCGAGAGATCGATATTTTGTGGTACATTTATTATTATCGAGAGAACGATATTTTCCAAGAGCCTGAAATTTTTCGAGTGGTCCTCGTTTTCGACAGATTGTTATTTTACGAGAGAACGATATTTTTCGAGAAATCGATGTTTTTGAGAGATAGGTATCTTTATTTACATCCATATTTTTATTAGAGCGATAGTTTTTTATATATAGATACTATTAAGGTACATCGATATTTAGCTATACACTGAAATCTTTCAATCCATCTATCTTTCTAGATATCTATATAAGTTGAGATGGCGTATGTGCTGGCAATCGATATATTTCGAGAGATAAATAGTTTACTGGTATTCGATATTTATCGAATAATCGGTGCTTCTCTAGATACCGATAACCCCAATATACCAAGATATTTAAAAATATCGATATCTATATATTCCAAGATATCGAGATATTTAAATATATCGATAGTAATGATAGACATTATATAGACAAATAGATACTTTTTGAGAAATTGATCTTTTTCGAGAGATGGATATTTTTTGAGAGTGATATTTTACGAGAGAGCAATATTGTTCGAGGTATAGAAATTACTCGATACACTGATATTTTTGAATTGATTGTAATTTTTGCAGAGATAAATATTATCCGAGAAATCTATACTTTTCGGTACATCTATCCTTTTCAGTAAATAGATACTTCTCAGTAGATTGATACTATGCGTTAGTGCAATACTTTATGTTAGAACGGATCTCTTTGGTAGATCGTAATTTTCTATACTTCGAACTTTCTTGATAGATTGGTATTTTATTGTGGATCGACATTTATTGCGACATATATAGCAACAGGTGATCATTAATTTCTGGAAATCGTTACTTTTTGTGATATCGATAGATTTCGAGAAAACGGCACTTACGAAATATAGAGAGTTATCGAGAGATCTACAATTATCGGGGGATCGATACATTTCAAAAGATAGATGCGATTAGTGAGAACATTATCCTTCAATACGTGATATCCTACAGTAAGTCGAAATACATCGATAGATCAATATATTCGAGATAACAATATACTTAGAAAAACAGATATTTAACAAGAGATTGCTATTTTCGAGAGATCGTTTCTTTTGTGTGAACATAACTTTTCGAGCGATCGACATACTTTGTGAACACGATTTTCTTTAAGAGATAAGTATATGATTGGAGTCGATTTTTATGGGCCCAGGTATTTATCAAGTTATCGATATTTCTCTGAAATCGATGTTTTCCAAGAGCTCCAAATTTTCTTACAGAGCTAGAAATTTTTCCCGAGATAGCTTTTTTTTTGAGTGATCGATATTTTTCGAGGGATCCAAAATTTCTAAGAGATTTTCCGGGATATTACAAGTTTTCTGTGAGATCCAAATTTTCTGAGAGTTCTAATTTTCAGAGATATCCCAATTTCCGAGAGATCAAAATTTCCGAGAGATACAAATTTTCCGTGAGACTCAAATTTTCACAGAAATCTCAAGTCTCCGAGAATTCCATATTTGCCTTTAGACCTTATTTCTTGGGAGATTGATACTACTCAGTAGATCGATAGATTCAATAGATCGATAATAATCAAGAGTTTGATCCTTACTAAGGAGTCTAAGTCACTCGCAATCTCGTTATTTGACGATTGATCGATATCCATCGATTGTAATATTACTGTACATCGAAATTTCTCGACATATCGCGATTTTTCGCTAGAATTCCAGGATTTGAAATACCAATATGTATACGATCAATCAATATTTATGGAGATATCAATATATATCTTTGTTGCATATCGACATATTGATTTATCTTGATGCATAGATATTTATCGAGATGTCATTGTTGTTGTTGTCTTCAGTCCTGAGACTGGTTTGATGCAACTCTCTATGCTACTCTATGCTGTGCACTTTCAGAAACAGCTTCCTGACACTTAAATCTATACACGATGTTAACAAATTTATCTTCTTCAGATATGCTTTCCTTGCCATTGCCAGTCTACATTTTATATCCTCTCTACTTCGACCATCATCAGTTATTTTATATTATCGAGATATCACTCATTTTTCGGTAGAATTGTGGTTTTCTAATGTTCGATCTTTGTCGCTATATTTCCATATTATTCGAGACAGCAAGGTATTTCCATGTATCGATATTTATAGATATATATGAGTAGATATTATTCCAGAGAATGATATTTTTTGAGATATGGTAATTATTCAAAAGACTGATATTTTTCCAGAGATAGATATTTTTCGAGAGAACGGTTTTTTTTTCAAGATAGATATTTCTTGAGAGAGATGTTTTTCGAGAGAGAGATATCTTTCGAGAAATAGATATTTCCCAAGAGATACATATTTCTCGAGAGACAGATATGTTATAAGAATTAGACATTATTTGAGTGGTCATAATTTTTCGAGAGTACGATTTTTCTCGAGAATTCGATAATCTTTGAGAGATAAAAGTTCCTCAAGAGATCGATATTTTTGTAGCAGATGTCACTGAGTTATCGGTATTTTTCGAGAGATCGAAATTTTCTGAGAGATCCAAATTTTGAGAGAGATTCAAATTTTCTGAGACATCGAAATTTTCTGACAGATCATAATTTTCCGAGGGTTCAAAATTTTCTGTAAGATAAAAATTTTCAGAGAGATCAAAGTTTTCTGAGAGTTCCAAATTTTCGGAGAGATTCATATTTCCCGAGAGACCTATATTTCCCGAGCAATCGATAGCATTCAGGAGGCCAATACTATTTGCGAGGTCGATACTATTCAAGAGATCAACACTATTCGGGAGATGGACGTTTTTTGGGAGATCGACATTTTCGTGAGATCAATAATTTTGAGTGAGATATATTTACAAAGGTAATATTTTTTGAGCGACGATATTTTTCGAGAGTTCGATAAACAGAAACTTGTCATGAGACATATATATTTTTCGAGAGTTAGAAGTTTTCCGAGAGATCGATATTTTCGAGAAGTCAATATTTCTCGAGAGGTTGCGTTTTTTGAGAGGACGATATTATTTCGGGCCAATAAATGTTAGCTTACCCGAGAGAAAGGCTAGCAATGTGATATTCTGGCAGTGTGTTAGTACGAAATCAGCTGCCAAAGACGGGTGGTTTTCTTACGTTTTTACTACAAATTAATACTTGTTGCCTTTTCTCGTGCAAAATCTTAAGGTCCTAGGTCAACTGCAAGGCCCTTCAAGCAGTCAGTAAGTGAAGTTTCCGTAGCTAATACATGACCTGTTATACACATTACTGGACGATTGCGTTAACTTAGAATCTTCCATTTTGCACCGAATGAAGAGACTGGACGCCACAGTACATAACATAAATTTATAGCTGATAAATGTAAACTTTCCCAAGACAAAGGCGAGCAATTTGAAATCTGTGGCGAGAGCGAAATCTTTCGAATGATCGGTATTTTTCAAGAGATCGATATTCTTCACAAGATTGTTGTTTTTCGCGAGATCGATGATTTTTAGGACATCGATATGTTTTGATACACCTTTAGCTTGTGGGTTATACTTTTAATGGAACGATTCATTTAGAGGGATCGATACTTATCAAATGAGCGGTACTTTTCGAGAGAAATTTGTTGTCGAGAGATCGACATGTTCCGATAGATCGTATCTCCCAAAGATAGATATTTCTCGACGTAATTTTTAGAGATCGGTGTTTTACGAGAGTTCGATAAATAGATATTTATCATGGGGCACACATTTTCGAGAGGACGAAATATTTTGAGACATCGATATTTTACAATAACAATACAGATAAGAGAGACGCTGCTCGAGATCTTTATTTTTCTAGAGATCGATATTCTTCGAGAGATCGAAATTTTTCGAGATTCAAATTTTCTGAGAGTTCCAAATGTTCCGAGAGATCCAAATTTTCTGTTAAATTCAAATTTTGTGAAAGTTCCACATTTTATGTGAGATCCAAATTTTCCGAGAGATCGAAATATTCTGTGAATCCAATTTTTCAAAGAAATCCAAATTTTCCAAGACATCAAAATTTTCCGAGAGTTCAAGATTTTCTGAGAGAGCCAAATTTTCCGAGAGACCATATTTACCAAAAGATCCATATTTCTCAAGAGACCTATATTTCCTGATAGATCGATACTATTCAGGTTATCGCTACCATTCTAGAGGTCGGTATTATTTATAGATCGATACTATTCATGATATATATGTTTTTCGGGAAATCGATATTATCGTGAGATTAATAATTTTCGAGTGAGATATTATTCCACTCATAGATATTTTGTAGGAGACAGATGTCTTTCGATAATTGTATAAATAGGTGCTTGTCATGAGATACATATTCTTCAAGAGGAAAATATGTATTCGAGAGATCGATTTTTTTGAGATGTTCTGGTATTACATTAGTGCGAAAGCATATGACAAAAGCGGGAGGTATTCTTGCGTTTTTATTACAAATTAATACCTCTCGCGTTTTGTTGTATAATGTGATTGCTATAATTAGTGTCATTCAAAAATCTTAAGGTCTTTGTTCAACTGCAAGGCACTACAAACAGTCGATTGCATTACCTCAGAATCTTCTATTTTGTACAGAATGAAGAGCCCAGAATCCTCAGTATGTAACATAAATTTCCAGGAGATAAATGAAATTTTCCCAAGGGAAAGGCGAGCACTTTTTGTTTATCGTGAGATCGATATCTTTCGTGAGATCGGTATTTTTCGCGAGATCGGTATTTTTGTGGAGATCGGTACTTTTTGCGAGATCTGAGTTTTCCTCGAGATCGATATTTTTCGAGAGCCCATTATTTTCGGAGAATCCATCATTTACAAAAGATCGATATTGTTTGAGATCTAGATATCTGTTGAGTAATAGATGCATTTCGAGAGATCGATAATTTTATGAACATCTTTACCAGCCTGGAAAACGATTCTATTGCATGCATCGATACTTCTCGTCAATCTGATATGTCAATATCCCTCGGAATTTATCGATTAATCGATACATCATGAGTGGTTGATCAGTCTGAGGGACTGGTATCTCTCGAGAAGTCGATAGTATTAGGTTGACTGATATTCTTCAAAATATCGATAAACCTCAAGAGAACCCAATACTTCAGTTGGTCGATATGTTTCCAGGTACAAGTAAATTTCGAGGAATCGGACCTTTAAGAGAGATCGATAGTTCGAAAGATCATTGTATTTCTATTTATCATTGGTTTAAGGGAGACCAATATTTTCCCTTTTACCAGAGTATTTCGAAACAACGAAATTTATCGAGATACCGACACTTTCAGTTAGTTCATTATTATATGAAAGACCTATATTTTTCGAGACATTGACATTTCGGTAAATCGTTACTTCTAGAGTATCGTTAATTTGTTACAGTTCCTTTATTTCTCGAAAGGTCGATATTTTTATAATGTTTCTGTTTCTCAATAAATGATTCTTTTAGGGTGTCGTTGTTTTTCGATATACTGGTATTTTTCTAGTGTGTTTTATACGTCGAGAGATCGAAATATTTCAAGAATTAATAATATAACAGAGATTGATATTTCACAGGAGATAAATACCCATCGTGAAATCGATGTCTCTGGAGACATCGACATTTTCGTATTAATGATATTTTCTGGAGATGTCAACCTCCCAGAGTATGATGTAGTTTGAGAGATTGAAATTTATAGACAAAATGTTTTTCAGCTGAACGATCTTTATAGAATGATAGTCATTTTTTGAGCAGTATATTTTTGTTAAGAGTTCGAATATTTCGAGAGATCGATACATCCGATCCTGGGAAAAATATCGAAATCGAGAAAAATAAAAATCTCTCGAAAGATTTCGATCTCACAATAAATATCAAATTTCTTGCCCTGCTGTGTGGAGAGATTACATTTATTAGGTTGTTAATTTATGTTATGTACTGGGCCTTCCAGGCTCTTCATTCTGTACAAAATAGAAGATTCTGAGTTAATGCAATCGGCAAGTAATCCAAATAACAGGTCATGTTTTAGTATGGAAACTTCATTTACTGACTGCTTGACGTGCCTTGCCGTTGTCCTAGGACCTTAAGGTTTTCCACGAGTGTAATTGGAGGAACCACATTATACGAGATAAAGCGAGAAATATTAATTTGTAGTAAAAACGTAAGAAAACCTCCAACTGTTGTCATTTATTTTCGTATTAACGTAATGACGGAACTTCATATTTCTAGCCTTCTGCTCGGCCAAGGTAACATTTATTGGCTCGAAATAATACCATCCTCTAGAAATATATCATCCTCTCGAAAAATATCGAACTCTATATTTCCTGATAGATCGATACTAGTCAGGTGATCATAACTATTTGTGAGACCGATACTATTCAAGGCTTTAATAATATCCGAGAGATCGATGTTTTTCGGGAAACGATATTTTCGTGAGATCAATAATATTCAAGAGAGATATTTTTCTAGAGATGGATATTTTTCGGGAGATTGATATTTTTCGAGACTTCGATAGATAGGTATTCATCATGAGATAGATGTTCTTCGAGAGGAAGATATATTTTCGAGAGATAGATGTTTTCGATAGGTCGATATTTTTCGAGAAGTTGATAATTTTCGAGCGGATGATATTAATTCCAGCCGATAAATGTTAGCTTACTCGGGAGAAACGCTAGCAATGTGAAATTCTGGCATTATGTTAGTATGAAAACAAATGACATAAAAACGAAGGTTTCTTGTATCTTCACTATTAATCAATACTTCTTCTGTTTATTCATGTAATGTGGTTGGTACAATTAGTCTCGTGCAAAATCTTGAGGTCATGGGTCAACTGCAAGGCAGTTGAAGCAGTCAGTAAATGTAGTTTCTATAACTAGAACATGACCTGTTATATGGATACTTGTCGATTGCGATAAGTTGGAGTCTTCTATTTCATACAGAATGAAGAGCCTGGAATCCACAGTATGTAACATATTTTTTAAGACAATAAATGTAAACTTTCCCAACAGAAAGGGGAGCAATTTGATATTGATCGTCAGATCTTTATCTTTTGAGACATTGGCATTTTTCGCAAGATCAATTAGTTTTCAAGATCGATGTATTTCGCAAGGTCGATATTTATCAGGAGAACGATATTTCTTTAGAGACTGATTATTTTCGAGATAGATATTTTCTTGGTATATTGATATTTCGTGTTACATATTTTTTCCACGTTGTCGATATTTTTCGAGAGAATTATTTGTCACGAGATTGATCCTTTTTGGAAGACCGATATTTTCTGGGAGATCGTTAAGATTGACAGTTCGATGTCTTTTGAGAGACCAATACGTTATGTGGGGTCGATTATATTCGCGAGAACGACACTTTTTGAGAGAACGAAGTTATACGAAAGTTGAAATCTTTGTGAGAGATCGATCGTTTGGAAGAGGTCGATACCTTGCAAAAGTCACCAATATTTCGAGATATTTAGGGAGAAAACGTTGTTGTCCAAGATATTTTTTGATATTTTTCTTGAGTACGATGAATTTTGCGAGATAGATATATTTGAAGGGGTTGATATTCATCGAGAGATCGATATTTTTCGAATTGTTGTTACTTTTCAAAACACCGTTTTTTCTTCAGATCAATATTTCTCGGGAGCTCGATATTTCAAGAGAGTACAATATTTTACGAGAGATCGATATTTTACTAGAGATCAGTATTGTTAGAGATCAAAATTTTTCGAGAGATTCTAATCTTCCGAGAGATCCAAATTTTCCTCTAGAACCAAATTTTCCATGAGATCCATATTTCCTCAGTAACCTATATTTCCCAAGAGATGTGTACTATTCAGGAGATCGATACTATTCGAGGGATCGATGCCACTCAAGATGTCCATATTTAACAAGAAATTCTAATCTTTTGAGAGTTCTATACTTTCCTAGAGAACTATAGTTTTCGAGAGATCGATGGTTTTTGCAAGAACGTAATTTTTCATAGTTCGCCTTTTATCGTGTGGTCGATATTTTACTAAAGGTCGACATTTTAATATAGGTAGAGATTTTTCGAGCAATCAATGTATTAATAGAGATCGATATTTCCAGGACATCGCTATTTCGCAGCTGATCGACATATTCCGATATATATATATATATATATATATATATATATATATATATATATATATATATATATATTTTCGAGAGATTACATTTTTCCAGCGCTACGGTCGCAGGTTCGAATCCTGCCTCGGCCATGGATGTGTGTGATGTCCTTATGTTAGTTAGGTTTAAGTAGTTCTAAGTTCTAGGGGACTGATGACCACACATGTTAAGTCCCATAGTGCTCAGAGCCATTTGAACCATTTTAACATTTTTCCAGAGGCCGATTTTTCTCTGTAAGTTGATGTAATTCGATATATCATTATATAATAAGATATCGATATATTTTGAGATAATAGTACAAGGTGCATTCAAGTTCTAAGGCCTCCGATTTTTTTCCTCCAGACTGCAAAGAGATAGAAACATGCGTATTGTTTTAAAATGAGGCCGCGTTCATTGTCAATATGTCCCAGAGATGGCAGTACCATACGGCAGATGGAATTTTACCGCCAGCGGCGAGAATGAGAACTGTTTTAAATACTTAAAATGACGACATTTTCCTCACTTTAACAGCGTGCAGTCATTCGTTTTCTGAATTTGCGTGGTGTGAAACCAATTGAAATTAATCGACAGTTGAAGGAGACATGTGGTGATGGAGTTATGGATGTGTCAAAAGTGTGTTCGTGGGTGCGACAGTTTAATGAAGGCAGAACATCGTGTGACAACAAACGGAAACAACCTCGGGCTCGCACAAGCCGGTCTGACGACATCATCGAGAAAGTGGAGAGAATTATTTTGGAGGATCGCCGAATGACTGTTGAACAGAACGCCTCCAGAGTTGGCATTTCTGTGGGTTCTGTGCACACAATCCTGCATGACGACCTGAAAATTCTAAAAGTGTCATACAGGTGGGTGCCACGAATGCTGACGGACGACCACATGGCATGTTGCCAAGCAATGTTGACGCGCAACGACAGCATGAATGGGACTTTCTTTTCATCAGTTGTGACAATGGATGAGACATGGATGCCATTTTTCAATCCAGAAACAAAGCGTCAGTCTGCTCAATGGAAGCACACAGATTCACCGCCACCAAAAAAATTTCGGGTAACCACCAGTGCTGAAAAAATGATGGTGTCCATGTTCTGGGACAGCGAGGGCGTAATCCTTACCCATTGCGTTCCAAAGGGCACTATGGTAACAGGTGCATCCTACGAAAATGTTTTGAAGAACAAATTCCTTCCTGCACTGCAACAAAAACGTCCCGGAAGGGCTGCGCATGTGCTGTTTCACCAAGACAACGCACCCGCACATCGAGCTAACGTTATGCAACAGTTTCTTCGTGATAACAACTTTGAAGTGATTCCTCATGCTCCCTACTCGCCTGACCTGGCTCCTAGTGACTTTTGGCTTTTTCCAACAATGAATGACACACTCCGTGGCCACACATTCACCAGCCGTGCTGCTATTGCCTCAGCGATTTTCCAGTGGTCAAAACAGACTCCTAAAGAAGCCTTCGCCGCTGCCATGGAATCATGGTGTCAGCGTTGTGAAAAATGTGTACGTCTGCAGGACGATTACGTCGAGAAGTAACGCCAGTTTCATCGATTTCGTGTGAGTAGTTAATTAGAAAAAAAAATCGGAGGCCTTAGAATTTGAATGCACCTCGTATTTATCAAGATATCAGAACTTTTCGAGAGTTCGGTATTTTTCGAGAAATCTATATATTTCAAAATATTGTTATTTTTCTACATATCAACATTTTCTAGAGACAATGTTTTGCTATTTGATCGATATTTCGAGAGTCGATATCTATCGAGGAACTGAACCTCTACTAGAAATTGATATTATTTGAGAGGTTTGTTTTTTTGAGAGATCGGCATTCTTCTTGAAATGGATTTTTGGCAGATCGATATTTTCGATAGATCTATATTTATCGTTATTTCGGTAGTTGCTGAGAGACGTTATTTTTAGAGTGATAGATATTTGTCAAAGATTTGATATGTTTCGATACTTCGATATGTTCGGATATCGATATTTTCCATTTGGCCGTAAATATCGATCTCAAGCAAAAACCGACCTCCCGAAAGCTATCGTCCTCACTATAAATATCAAATAACTTGCCTTTCTCTTGGTAAAGTTTACATTTATCAACTGGAAATTTATGTTACGTACTGTGGATTCCAGGCTCTTCACTGATGTGCCGAATAATACCGATCTCACGATAAGTACCGATATTGCGATTTTACTGCTCTCATGAAAGATATCGATCTCTCGAAAGTTGTCGATCTTACAGTAAATATCAAATTGCTCTCTCTTCTGTTGGGTAGAGCACTTGTCCGCGAAAGGCTAAGGTCCCGAGTTGCAGTCTCGGTCCGGCCCACCATTTTAATCTGCCAGGAAGTTTCATATCAGCCCACACTCCACTCAGAGTGGAAATATCTCATTCTGGAAACATCCCCCAAGGCTGTGGCTAAGCCATGTCTCCGCCATATCCTTTCTTTCAGGAGTGCTAGTTCTGCAAGGTTCACAGGAGAGCTTCTGTTAAGTTTGGAAGATAGGAGACGGGGTACTGGCAGAAGTAAAGCTGTGAGGATGGGCTGCGAGTTATGCTTGGGTAGCTCAGTAGGTAGAGCACTTGCCCGCGAAAGGCAAACGTCTCGAGTTGGGGTCTCAGTCCGGCACACCGTTTTAATCTGCCAGGAAGTTTCATATCAGTGCACACTCCGCTGCAGAGTGAAAATCTCAATCTGATGACACAACAGTATTTACTCCATTTGTCCTGGTGTATGGGAGTGAGGCGACTACGACATGGACACTATGTTTCCGTTACATCCTGATGACGTGGACGGCGACTACATCGGCCAGGCGTTAACCCGAGCTGAGGACGAGTGGCAGTTAGCTCGATTCTGCACGCTGCAGGCTGAAGTAAACGATCGCTGAAGGTATGCCGTGAGCCACCGCCCTGTTGTCTTCCAGCCTGGTGGCCTTGTCTGTATCTTCACTCCTGTTCGGAAGGTGTATCTCTCTGAGTCGCTCCTCAGGCGTTACTTTCGACCTTATAAGGTTGTAAAACAGTTGTCTGATGTTACTTACGAAGTTGAAGATTTCAACCCCAACACAAGACGACGAAAGACCAAAGATATGGTCCACATCCTTCGAGTGAAGACCTATAAGGATCCTGCAACCCAGGGTAAATTCAAGTTCCAGCGACAGGCAACAAGCAGTAAGGTGACGAAGAGCATAGCGGGAAAGGATGTTCTAAGAAGATCACCGCCAGGGCGAACATCAGTCATTGGGAGTCAGAGTATGCAGGACTGATGACTCATTCCTGGACTAGGAGGGCGTAATACTTAAGGAGGGAGCAATGTCACAGAATAAGTTGAGTAGCACAGTCGCCATGGTGTGGTGGTTATGATACTAGAATCTTGGATAGAGGGGTCGTGATTTAAAACTCACCTGAACTGTAAAATATTAACTTCTATATTTGGTTCGAGTACATTCTAGAAGTATTCACAAATGTCAAGAATCATTGTCTTGGAATGTTCTGTAACTGTATATATACCGTATGTGTTCTGGCTGGAGGGAGTTCGCTCTGCGCTCTTTTATGAACAAGTGCTGAATAAATCTTCAATAGGTGAAGTTAGTGTTCATATTTCACCTAATTGTACCTTCTTCTAGCGACAATATTGCTCTAAGATTTGCAATACTAGTGGAAGTGATGAATCAGAGTACTTTAGTATATGGGTTGGGTCAGGTTGTTTGGGGGAAGAGACCAGACTGTAAGGTCATCGGTCTCACCAGTTTAGGGAAGGATGGGGCGGGAAGTCGGTCATGCCATTTCAAAGGAACCATCCCAGCATTTGCCTGGAGCGATTTAGGGAAATCATGGAAAACTTAAATCATGATGGCAGGACACGGGATTGAACCGTCGTTCTCCCGAATGCGAGTCCAGTGTGCTAACCACTGCACAACGTTGCTTGGTTTTAGTATGATCCCATATTCTAATATTTAGGACAATGAACATTATGGCATGCCTAATCATCAAATCCCTGCAAAAGTTGCCACAATGACACTTAAATTTACACTTACTAACCAAAAACTGATATTAGGCTGCAGCTACATACACTAGTGGTCATAACATTGAGTTAATGCAGCAATTACTTGGTCGTAACTGTGTTCATCAGGAGATGCAGTTGGAAATAGTTTGTATATTAACCTGAACTCTGGGGACCCCACAACCAAAAGAAAGTATTGTAGCTTTACAGTAACTTGAACTCAATGAACTTCACACTGTGCTTGGAACTGTGTCAAGTATTCAAGCCATTCCTCTTTGGTTTCGTTAAATTGTTGAAACATTGGTATGGTGATTGGCAGGATTGTTGGGCTGCTCAGTTGTTTAGTTGTTGTGTGGCCGATGTGGCTTTGTAACGATTCATGTTGAATGTTACTTAATTTAAGTTTCTTCTGCCTGATCCATTGATGAATGAATGCGAAATTTTCATGCTTAACAAAATTTATTCACATTAATTGACATCTCAACTGCACACTCGTCATGTAAACAAAACACAGACAGACTTCACTGATCTCTTTGACTTCCAAAAGTAACTTCAAAACTGACTTTCCGCAATATTGCTGTATTTCTTTATATAGAAATTAACAATGGCTTCCAAAATAGTACATTACTAAATTTATACAATTTCAATATTACAATTAAAATTTATAAAATGTTAAGAAACTGATGCTACAGCCGATTAAGGTATAAGAAACAGTATTTGAATAACAATCTTTTATAGTAATTTTTATTTGTTTATTTATTTATTTAGCAGCTTATAATGTACATCTGTGGAGTAAGTACAAGTACATATTTGCTTTGTCAGTCTTCCAATAAAATACATTACTTTTACTGATTCTAACTATCGCTTTGCTAAGATAAGTAATAAATTTTATCCACAACATTTCTTGAAATTAAAATCATAGTTACAAGATTTTAGACACTGTAAACTGAACAGATTTTATGAGTCATACATCATCTATTTACCTAAATTACACAACATTTAATTGCAATAATTCTATGCTATGGGTCCATCATTTTATATATACGGTGTAATACAGTCACATAGCACATACATATTCTAGATCCCATTTTCTTTACATTCATAAAAAAAATTTAACAGCAATAATACCAGTACTGTAGAAAAACAAAATCTTTATATAAAACAATGCTGTTAAGAAGTTAACACATTTTACTTTTTCTTTTTGTCTATACCTGTGTACATTTTTCTTTTAGTGTACTATGTCTGTTTACTTCAGTTATTTTCATTTGAAAGCAATTCTCTGATTGAATGTAAAGGGGTTTTTAATAGCAGTTGTTTGACTGACTGTTTAAACTTATCCTTTGATTTGGCTTCTCTCATATTGAGTTGTGTTATGCTGCAGAATTCTTAATTTCTTGGTGTTTCTGGTGTGGTAGTGGTGTACATCTTCATTTTTGTTGATTTTATCTTTACGATTCCAAGCAAGGGGCAGAACTTTATATATATACAAGCTGTAGAAGGTTAGAATCTGATATTTTTTGAAAAGAGGCTTGCAATTATCTCTTGATCTTTTGTTTCCTATTATTCTGAGTGATCTCTTTTGTAATTTGAATATTTTAATTGCCTCAGTTGAGTGGCCCCAGATTTCTATACCATAGCTCATTATAGCATTTTAGTATTAAAAATAGACCATGTGCATATCATCTTCAGTTATTAGTGGCTTAATTTGTCTCAGAGCAAAAACAGCACTGCTAAGTTTATTGCTTACATTGGAAATATGATCTTTCCATCCTAAACAACTGTCCATGGTGATCCCAGGCAATTTAGCACTTTCAACTACTCTTACATCTAGCTCTTGCAAATTTGTTAGTTCATTTGTTTTTCTATATCTTTAGTTTTCCGTAAGAAAAACATTCTGAACTTTAATTACAATAATGTCTCTCATATTATTTTAGTTATGTAATAAATTACAGTTTGTATTTGGTTCCTAACATTCAGTGATATTACAAATCATGTGCTTTATCTGACTGCATACGAGAAAGTTACAAATAGGGTGTCAAATTTTGAAATTGAAAAACTGTGAGATGTAAAGAACTGGAAAGTTAATTAGAAATGTAATTACAAATACTATTAATTTCAGAGGAAGACATAAAAATAAATAACAAATTAAAATACATTGCTTGGTAATAACTTTTAAGCTGATTCTGAAGATAAAGATGTTTTCTATTACTGGAATTTTTAGATCACCATTTTGTTAATTGGAAGCATTGATTTTTCATGCTAACATCTCCGCAGTCTCTAGTTATTTATTGGTATGGACTTATTACTTCAATTTCGTTAACTTACTTAATTTAGTATATATACATAATTTTACCAATGACAACAATCCACCAATAATTATGACAATGCACAATCTTCTAGAACATTCCATATGCCTTCACAATGAATATCAAGTTTTTTTTTATCAGATAGGACAGAATGATATATATATAAAGACACACGTACAAGGTCTTAGGAAGCACTGAATTGTTCAATAACTATCTGGATGCATATGAAACGAAGGTGCTATCAGACATTTAATATGAATTTTGGGGAAGGCTGTATTGTAACACACACCCCCAAACACTCTTGCAAGTATTACTTGCATAAATGGCTGCCAAATACACATACACAAAAAAATCAAAGACGGTTTCTTTTCTTAGCTGTCACTGCAGTCACTGGTTCACATTGCACATCTTAAGGAATTGGTAGCTCACAATCAACAGTATTTTTGCGCTGTCCATCTTGTGCTGCAACCCCTCTTTTTCTGGCAGTCTCTACACTGCAATAGCACAGTCCACTATTAGTTTCACAGTTTTTTAATTTTCACTTCCAGGTCAGGTAAGGATCTTGGATACAGTTCTCTAGTTAGGAACAGGGATGAACTCATTACTCAAGTTACTCATGTAGGTTACAATTAAGGTCACATCAGGTATGAATATATCAAAAGCATTCACATATTGCCCTATACTATTAACATATTTACAAACAAAATCACACAAAATTAAACATCTCTAAACTGTAAAGATTTAGATATGTACAGATTAAAGTCAGTGAACCAAAAATGAATTATATACGTATCCTCTCTTTTTGGTTAATATTTCAGTATATTCCACTATACAGTATATTTGACCCTCTCCCCTCAGATCACATTTAACTCTTTGTCACATCAAACAAACTGAAAGACTGTTTATCATCACACCATCTTGCAATAACAAACTTTTCACAAAATGTCTTTTGTCACAGTGCAACTTGTCCATTTAGTAACACATGTACATCTTTACCATTGTCCATTTGTTCATCTCGTTTGCAAATTCATAAAATCATGAGCATGCCTGTAATTCTCAAAGAAGCAGCCACAAATCAAATAAATGTTCTACAGAGTAGAACTACAATAATTGGTCAATCACTATTGTTGGAAAGTCAAGTTTAGTACACAGTTACATTTTAAAATTATTCTTCAAGTAAAGCACTCAATAGTTATATTACATACAGAAAACTTAAACTACAGAGAATGGATAGTATTTTCAGTAAGAGATAAATTCATTACAGGTTTATAGATGAGTAAAAGGTGTAGCAACTGAAAATGAAAAGAAGATAATGGAATGCTACATAGTTTGGAGGCGTAGTGCTTGCCATGCAGTTGACACAAAGATGTGTCCTCCTGAGGGCTTTTACATCATCTTAATTTTTCTTTGTGTTTGACACTTACTCCATATGGTTTGATAAAAAATAGTTTGTTAGGTTTTAGTTTATGTCTACATTAATAGTTTTTCACTTTTTCAGGCTTCTCACTAAACACATCTTTGTGTTCCCAGAACAAACTACCTAATTGATCTGTCTGTTCTTCCAGCTTCTTTTAGTTTGGTGGCCACTAATTCAGCATACTTGTCTTCACTGCATTATTCTTCATTGTCTTTCTCGTTAAAATCAATTTTTTCATTTATACCATTCTTGCCTGCACAATTTCTCTTAATTGTCTGAATTTTACCTAGAGCTACTGCAGATGATTGCTTGATTTTATGTCCCTCTTTTGCACACTGTTTACTTTTCCTGGAATTGATCTCACTGTAAGCCTTCTGATTGGTTCTACTTTCCCAGTTGGAATGCAATTCTTCACAAATAATCTTGATGACCCTTTTTACTCTGTAGCTGTCACTATAGCCTTTGTAAGTATCCCATAATGTTTCTAGCATCACATCTAAATCATAATGTCTGTCCATATGTTCCTTATCAAATGATACCTTCCCAGTTTCCACTGGTAGAATCTAGTTCTCATATTCTTCACAAATACTACTGATATCACCTTCTTCACCATTAATTAAATCTTCTTTAACCTCCATATACACCATGTCATCTAGTTCTTCCTCCCATTCATCATTACTACTATCAACATTACCACACATGCTACCATCTACAATATTAGACACTTCTACAACATCTTTACAATGCTCATCAGAATCGTTGACAAGTACTCCAGTACAGGTATCATCACTTAATTGCTAAACAGGAACAGATTCTTCCTCCATCAATTTACCTAATCCAGACTCATCAGGATTATCATCAGAACCAACATTTTCTTTGCATACTTCTTTGCCACACCAATTATATAGACTTGAGATAGCCTCCTCCTCTGAAAGAACTTCTTCAACATTCTTACAGATGCTATTACATCTGTCATTCATACTTTTCCAGAATTTACTGTCAAACTGTAATTTGTTAACCTGATGTGCTTTTCTTACATTAGTTCTGTCATTTCCACTCCAGTATATTCGATTACTCTGTCTTATGTAATTATTTTCGATGTTTCTAGGCCGGTGGTGTTTAGCCTGATTTCAGTACTTATTTCTCGCCCCAAACTGACAGGCTCCCAATGAGGCGTCTGTCAGTATAAATTGCCTGGTCTTGATTGGTGATTATCTGATCATCATTGGATAGTAGATTCAAAGATGGCGGCGAGTATGCACGTAGTTTCAAATCGCTCGGTAATTTGTGATCGTATTTCGTCAGTGAAGTGTACCATATGCCATAAAACTGTGTTAAATGGATTAAGAATTTGCGCGTTCAATCATAAGTGGTGCCATACTCATTGTTTCTCACGATCGGAAGTTCTAAATAAGTGCGACTGCGGTACAGAATGCAACGGGCGGGACAAAGCCAGTGAAATGCACAGGGCAGGTTTGCAAGTGAATGTAGAGAACGAACTTAGGAAAGAACTCGATTATATTATAAAGTACGAAAAACGCTCGAAAACTTGGTAATAAGTGTGAGAAATTCCTCAAAATCTAGCCTACAAGAGTTCTCAAATACCAGTCAAATAAGCAGCACACGACCAAAAAAAAAAAAAAAAAAAAAAAAGAAAACAGCGGAACTTACATTAAAACTAAGTAATAGGTTTAGTGTGCTTGAAAACAGCACAGAGGAGAAAGAACAATCAAATTGTACCATCATCCACACGGACAGTTCAGTGATCAACGCTAAGTTGCGCTCACAAAGCAAAACAAATCGGTCTGCTATTTGTAAACAAAACAAAAAACACACGTTGGAAAATAGACATGAAATCCTTATTCTAGCAGACAGCCATGGAAGAGGTGTAGCCGAAATTATGAGTTCTAAGAAAACAGGATTCAAGGTAACTGGCGTAATCAAACCAGGAGCGCCACTATGTGAAGTTTTAAATAGCTGTAATCAATCTATGACGAATGGCAGCACATGTGTGATAATTGGAGGCGCCAACGATGTATACCACAATGAAACTAGACGTGCTACAACAGTTTTAAAGCAAGTAATTTGTAAAATGCCTGAAGTGAAATTTGTTGTTGTCAGTATCCCTCATAGGTATGATCTCATGGAAAACTCTTGCATGAATACTGAGATTATTACCGCCAACAGACTTTTCGCTAAGATATGTCGAGGTTATCCTAATGCTACATATGTTGGGAGAAATAGTGATTGCAGAGAGCATTTTACAGAGCATGGACTTCACAGAAACATGAAAGGGAAAGAAGCCATGAGTGCTGAAATATCGAATGCTATTAAAGACTCTAAAGTAGAACGACACACTATTACACTGTCTGAAAACGGCCTTATTAAAGTATCAATATTAGCTGATGTCCCACAATCATTGGTAGCAACAGAAGATTCTTTGACGTTAGAAGAAGTAAAAAAATCTGAAGTGTCGTCCAGTACAGCAGCCACATCAGCCAAAATGTCAGTAGTGTCGTAATCATCAGAAACAGCTGAACCATTATCATCAGCAGCAGATGTACCACCCTCCCCAGCAGGTTCAAAATCAAGTCCAGAATCTGTGACTAGTCCATCAATCAGAAGAACAGAGGCAAGAACAGTGGTACAAAATGCCACTCAGATATCATCAACAGAAGAAAAATCAACACCATCGGAGTTTCATTTATCAGCTTCACACGCAGCTACAACGTCCACAGTTACGTCAGTGCCAACTGTAGTTCAAGATTTAAACGAAAATACAGTTTCAGCAAAAGTTCCAGTATCAATTGGAACATCACTTCCAGTATCAATTGGAACATCACTTACAAAACCAGACTCAGCATCAAAACTGGCAGCATCTCCAACATCCACTGAATCATCAGCTTCAGAAACACCTGCAGCATCCACTGAAACAGCAGCTACAACTAGAGATACAAGAAGTATGGTGGCACGTCCAGGGGTAAGAAATACAAGGAGCAGGAAACGTGTAATTCTTAAGGATTTTTGGTACCCAGCCTCGGCAAGGAACAGCCGGTAACATTGGGAAACATGAGTACAGACTCCTCTCAATCTAATTTAAATAATTTAAAAATAATGAGCCATAACATACAATGCATTAAAAATAAAATATTAGAACTTGAGATTGCAGCCATTGAAGCTAGTATAGATTGTATTGGCATTCAAGAACATTGGTGCATGAGTTATGAACTAGAAAATATTTGCATTTCCTCACACATATTAGTAAGCAATTTTTGCAGGGAGGAAACAAGACATGGCGGTGTTTGCATTTATGTAAAACCTGGAGTAAAGGTTAAAAATATGACTGTAACTGAATCCTTGAATGAAGAAAAACATTTTGAGGCTGCAGCAAAATACAGTTGAATATGCAAAAGAGTAAATTAATAATAATGTCAGTGTACAGATCACCATGTGGTGATCCTGATATTTTTAGAAGTAAGTTAGAGACATTGCTCAAAATATTACATCATAAAAAATCAACAATAATTATAAGTGGAGATTTTAATGTCAAGTTATTGACTGAAGGTGCATCCAAAGATCAGTTCCTGAATGTTTTACATAGCTTCAATTTGTATCCATATATAACTAACCCTACAAGAATAACAAACTCTTCAAAAAGTCTCATAGATAATATCTTCACAAATATAGATGCCATAGATATAGATGTAATAAATGTTGACCTAGGAATATCTGATCACAATGCACTTGTCCTTAAATTTCCCATAGCCCCTGTGACCAAAAACAGTTCATACCAAATGTACAATAGAAACTTCTCCACAAATAGTTGCAGTCACTTCATAAATACACTGACTAACCAATCATGGGCAGAAGTACTGTTACAAACTAGCACAAACACTGCATATAATGTTTTTTCTTCCCTGTTTATATTGAATTTTGAAATGTGTTTTCTTAAGAAACTTGTCAAAATAAACACATATGGGCATACACATGCTAACTCCTGGATCACAACAGGTATTAGAAATTCCTCCAGGACCATGAAAATGCTTAACTATAGACTGAAAAGTTGGACTGACCCCAAGTTTAAAGAATATGTAACAAATTACAAAAAAATACATAGAAAAGTAATTACGAAAGCAAGATTACTAAGTAATGATAAATTAATAAGAAAATCAGGCAATAAATCAAAAACTATTTGGGAAATTGTGAAAAGGGAAACAGGTAAGGGCCTCAAGGATTAGAAAATAATACTCAAAAATAGTGAAAATATTGAATTAAAAGATGAAACTCTGGCAAATTACATTAATAATTACTTTTTAAGAGTACCAGTGTCAATAAGTAAAAACTTTACTAAACATGAGAAATTAACAGCCCCAAAAGTAGACAGTAGTATGTTGTTAACTACCACAAATGATAATGAAATATTAGAGGTGATAAAGAGTCTAAAATCAAAAATGTCTGCAAGTGTGGATGAAGTGCCTGTGTCAATAATAAAAAAAGTTGCCCAACAAATTATAAAGCCCCTGGTACATATTGCCAATTTGTCTTTCAGCGAAGGTGTGTTTCCTGAGAGGTTGAAAATCTCTAAGGTTAGACCTCTGTTTAAAAAAGGAGATCCATACAAGGTAGAAAATTATAGACCAATATCCCTTCTCCAATCATTTTCAAAAATTCTAGAGAAATTAATGAAAACCAAACTCATAAATTACTTAGATGCTCACAAACTTCTAAACTGCAATCAACATGGCTTTTGCTCAGGCCACAGCACAGAATCAGCTATCCATGCCTATACCAAAGAGATTGTCAGGAGTCCCAACACTAAAAAATGTGTAGTGGGAATTAACTTAGATTTATCTAAAGCTTTTGATGCAGTAAATCACAAAATTCTGTTAAACAAGAGGGAAGCAATAGGTGTAAGGGGAGTTGTGAAGCAGTGGTTTGAATCTTACCTTCAGGATGGAACTCAGGTGGTAGAAATCATCGCAGAGCATAAAAATCAGAAAATCAAGTGGGTCTCAGATGCAAAGAAATTGGAAATAGGTGTCCCACAGGGCAGTGTTCTCGGTCTCTTATTATTCTTGCTTTATATAAATGACATAAAAAATCCTAATATTTCTACCAAAATAATGTTGTTCGCAGATGACACTAACATAATTATAAGTGATGATAAAAAATCATTAACCACCACAACTGATATAGTCCTGAAATATATTCAACATTGGTTTAATGCTAATGAGTTATCACTTAATCTAAGTAAAACAAATTATATACAGTATGGCAAAGCAACTCAAGATATGGACCTCCAGTTAAAACTAATGGATAAGAAGATAGAGAGTGTACAATCCACAAAGTTTTTGGGCATGCACATTGATCAAAACTTAAGCTGGAAAGACCATCTCAAGTACTTATCCCACAGGCTCAATTCGGCATGTTTTGCATTGAGGATATTGTCTAGAGTATGCAGTACAGACTGTACTAGACTAGTGTATTTTGCTTACTTTCAGTCCATCGTGTCTTATGGCATAGTGTTCTGGGGTAAAACTAAATCAAGTTTAACAGATATCTTCAAATTTCAGAAAAGAGCTGTATGAATCACAACACATAACTCTCCAAGAACTCATTGTAGCCCCCTTTTCAAAGAACTGCAAATACTCACAATACCATCACTGTATATTTTTAAAAGCATTCTGTGTACAAGAGCACATATGTAAAATCTACGTACAAAGGAGGACTACCATAATTATAATACTAGAAATCGTAAGAATTTGTATGTAGAAAGGGTAAGGACAACACAAACCCAAAAGCATGTAAGTTAGTTTGGAATAAAACTCTACAATGCTCTGCCAGTGTACATGAAGGCAATAATAGATGAAGTAAAATTTAAGACTGAACTTAAAAATTACCTTTTAAGCAAAACTTTCTATGACGTAGATGAGTACTTTGATTGTGTGTAAATTTATTGCCAAAAATTTTAATTTGTATGTCTAAACTTGTACTTTTAAAAAATGCCTTGAAAGTGATATTCTATTATTATGTCTGTTGTACTTGTACTAGTATGATAACTTCATTGTGACAATTCCTACATCATGTAAATGATATACAGGAAGATAATAAAATGAAATGAAATCTGTTGTTATTCTCCCAAGGCCTCTCCCTTTTGTCATAACCTCTATTTCCATTCCAATTTCTATGGTTGATCCATCTATTATCACTTCTGTTGTAACCACTATTATTATTCTGATTATCATTGTCACTCCTACCTTGATTCCTGCTCTGATTCCACCCCCCAGATGGTTGATTGGCAAAATCTGCCATTACTTATCCTTTCATTTCTCTCAAAGGCTCTATCCGACTTATCTACATATCTCAAGAACCGATCTACCGAGTTGTTCAGTTCCCACTGAACTCTTTTCGGTAATCTCCTTTTTAAGGCATCTATTTGTGTTAGTTCATCTAAAGGTTTGCCTAGGTGTACTAATTTCCTCAACTGTGTTTTAAAAAAAAACACTTCAAGCTACCATCACCTTCCCTATACATTCGACCATTCAAAAACTCACTTTTAATCCTGGCTAGCTCAGATTCTGACCAAAACTTATTTAAGAACTTTCTTTCAAAGTCATCGTATGACATGGTACAATTAAAATTCTGATTGGCACATGAGATAGCTTCTCCATCCAAAAATCTCTTAACAAATTTAATTTTAACATTGCCTGTCATGTTATTACTAAAATTACCTTGACAATGCTATAAAAAACCAACAGGATGCAATTTACCATGTCCTAGAAAGCATTTTAAATGTATGCCACCGCATACACAATTAATATTGCTAACAAAATTTCTTTGAGCTACACCCTTTTGTAGTTTTACAACTTTCCTACTTAAATCTACAACATTGTGTTTACTTGAATCTATTTTTCCATTGACTTCATTTCCACACTACTTATTTGATTAGCAATGCCTGTAACTTTTGACTCAGAGTTCCTTTTGTAAGATTCTACTTTTTTTTTTAAGATTCTCCTAGTCTGAACAAACTCTACTTTAAGTTTAAAATTTTCTAACTCCACATGTTCATCTAATTTTTCGAATCTCTCCTCATTTTTGGACAACTCTTGTGTGAAATTAGTTTCTAATATCTCTAACCTTCCTTCTAGTGCTCCTACATGAGTATTGAGTCCACTCTGCTCTGTCTCAACAGTAATTTTTAGTGCTGCCAAACCGTCCTGGATTTCCCTTATCTTACTAGAATCCTGCCTAATCTGTCCTATCTGTTCCTTCGCTTCTTTTGTATGCTGCATTAATAACATTAACAAATCATCTCTGCCTACTCTTCCCTGTGCAATTGGAGTACTCATGGCGACATTTTCACAGAAACCTTTTCCACCAAATCTTTGATCTACACTTTGAATACTACTGGGCTACAGTTCAATAATACTTGCTCCTAGGTCTGAAGTGTTTTCCATTAATTCCTCACCCACTTTTACCTTGTCATTATCGGCTGTGGTAAATTATGAAATTTAAATACTTCCCACACAAATGTTTGTCACTGTCACAACTATTTAATTAAAAAGATAAACTGTTACTCATCTGATGGTTGACGGTGCTGTCAGAGAGTTTGGTCCTTTTTATCCACACCAACTCTTTCCATGCAGCAACACCCATTCATTCTGTGCATCCATAACACAAAATTTTTCAAGACAATTTATGCTTGGCATTCATCTTACATTCACCTGAAACAGTCACTTGTTAAACATATTTCCACATTTCAGACATCGATCCCAGCTCAACATTCATGTTGAATGTTACTTAACTTACGTTTCTTCTACCTGGTCCACTGATGAATGAATGTGATATTTTCATGCTTAACAAAATTTATTCACGTTAATTGATGTCTGAACTGCACACTCGTCGTGTAAACAAAACAGGGACAGACTTTACTGATCTCTTCGGCTTCCAAAAGTAGCTTTAAAACTGACTTGTTGCAGCATCACTGCATTTCTTTATATAGAAGTTTAACAATAGCTTCCAAAATAGTTCATTATGAAATTTGCACAATTTCAATGATACAATTAAAATTTACATAATGTAAAGAAACTGATGTCACAGCCATATAAGGTATAAAATACAATATTTAAATAACAATCTTTTACAGTAATATCTTTAGTTTTCCATAACAAAAACATTCTGAACTTTAATTACAATAATGTCTCTCATATTATTTTAAGTACATAATTAATTAAAGTTTAGATTTGGTTCCTAACATTCAGTGATATTACAAATCATGTGCTTTATCTGACTGCATATGAGAAAGTTACAAATAAGGCCTCAAATTTTGAAATTGGAAAACAGTGAGATGTAAACATTTGGAGAGTTAATTAGAAATGTAATTACAAAGACTATTAACTTCAGAGAAAGACATAAAAATAAATAACAAATTAAAATACATTGCTTTGTAATAGATTTTAAGCTGATTCTCAAGATAAAGATGTTTTCTATTACTGGATTTTTAGATTACCATTTTGTTTATTAGAAGCATTGATTTTTCATGTTAACATCTCTGTAGTCTGTAGTTATTTATTGGTAAGGACTTATTACTTCAATTTCTTGTTTACTTACTTAATTTAGTACATGTACATAATTTTATCAATGACAACAATTCACCAATAATTATGACAATGCATGATCTTCTAGAACATTCCATATGGCTTCGCAATGAATATCAAGCTTTTTATCAAATAGGACAGAACGGCATATATAAAGACACACATACAAGGGCTTAGGAACCACTAAATTGTGTGTGTATATATATATATATATATATATATATATATATATATATATATATATATATATATATATATATATATATTTACTTATTTATTTATTATCATCCCAATGATCACATTTGTGATATAGGATTTGTCAGGGTACATTTTAACAACTATATAATATCTTTACAAAATTTGTATCTGTGCTGAATTCATACTAATCTATCTTATGTTTAATACAATATACAACTAATAAGTGTTTTATAACATAATTTATTATGCACTGATGTAATTTCATTTGTCACATTAACTTAAACATATATTTTATACAGTTGCGCAGAGATATTCACTTATGCTGTAATAGCATTTGTCAAGCATGTGGTTCTTTAGAACAGTTTTAAATTTATCCTCATTTTCCAGCTCTTTGATATGTTTTGGTAGTGCATTAAAAAGTTTGATGCCTTGATTACATACATGTTTCTGGCTTCGGGTCCTTGTTACGGCTTGTATGTGGAGATCTTTACATTGCCGTGTATTGTAATTATGGAAGTCTGTATTGGTTTTCATTTTGTCCTGATTTCTTTTGATCACCAACAGACATTTCAGAATGTATAATGATGGAATTGTTAAAATTTTCAATGCTTTAAAAAGGGGCCTACAATGTGTTTGAGGTGGGCTGTGGGTCATTATCCAAATAGCATGTTTTTGCAATTTGAAAATCTCATTTAGACGACAATTTGTTTTTCCTCAGAATACTATCCCATAGGATGCAATGGACTGAAAATAGCCAAAATATACTAATCTGGTACAGTCATTACTACAAACTCTTGAAATTATTCTAAGCACAAAACATGCTGAATTTAGTTTTAGTGCTAAGTTCACCACATGGTCCTTCCAATTAATCTTCTCATCAATGTGCATACCCAGGAATTTTGCACACTGTACTCTTTCAAGTTGTTTGCCCTCCATGGTGGGATTTAGGTCGTCCTGTTCACTAATTTTTCCATATTGCACATAATAAGTTTTTTTTGCATTCAGTGTTAGCTTGTTAGCACTAAACCATTTTTGTATATCTTGTAGGACATGGTCCACAGTACTGTGCAATGACTGCTTCACATCACTAACTATTAAACTAGTATCATTAGCAAATAACATGATTCTACCTTTTCTCTCTGACACCTGAATATCATTAATGTAAATGAGGAACAGCAAGGGGCCTAATACACTTCCTTGAGGTACTCCTACTGTCACCTCCCTTGGATCTGATCTTAGTTTAATTTTTTGATTAATATTTGGTGCTGTAATTTCAACCACCTCCATCCTCTTTTCCAGATAAGACTCAAACCACTTTTTTACCGGTCCTCTGATACCTATAGCTTCAAGCTTTTTCAAAAGTATGCTGTGGTCAACAGTGTCAAAGGCTTTTGACAAATCTAAATTTATCCCAACTACACTATTTCCCTCTTCCAATTTAGTCATTATTTCTTTTGTGTATTCTAGTACAGCTGTTTCGGTACTTCTCCCAACTTGAAATCCATGCTGATTACTGTTTATCGGATTGTGCATATTAAGATAATGTGTGACTCTATATTTCATTAGTATCTCTAAAACTTTAGAGAACGTTGGGAGGAGTGAAACAGGTCTGTAGTTTTCTATTTGAAGTTTATCACCCTTTTTCAACAGGGGAATGACTTTAGAAATATTCAGTTTTTGTGGAAACACACCCTCAGCCATAGACAAATTTGCTATGTGCGTCAATGGTTTCGCTATCTGATTAGCTGTTTTCTTTACTAATATTATTGGCACCTCATCTACTCCAGCTGACATCTTGGACTTCAGACTTTTAATCACTTTTAAAACTTCATTTTCGTTTGTTGGAACTGCCATCATACTGCTGGCTGCCTTGGGTGCTTCCATCTTAATCTGCTCCCCAAGTTTCCTGCTTAGTGTCTGGGGTACATTTAAAAAGTAATTATTTATATAATTAGGCATGGCATATTTATCTACCATTTTATTCTCCTCATCTTTTAGAATAATTTCCTTGTCTTTGGTAGGTACCCCGGTTTCTTTTCTCACAATTTCCCATCCTATTTTAGTTTTATTTCTGGACTGTTTTATTTCCATATTACTACTTAATAACTTTGCATTTGCAATTACTCTGCGGTATATTTTCCTATACCTCTTTATGTATTTTATAAAATCAATATTTGTACACTCCCTCAACTCTGAATTCAGTTTTTTCATGTTTTCACATGATTTCTTAATTCCAAGAGTCATCCAAGAACTTGACTTTATGTATCCAGTAGACTTGACTCTGGTCAGTTTCTTTGGAAAACACATCTCAAAGTTCATCATATAAATCGATGCAAATACACTATATGCCTCATCTGTACTTGACTGTTTCAAAACATCTAGCCAATTTTCATTTTCTAAGATACTTATGAACTGATGACAGCTGTCCACAGAGAAGTTTCTTTTGTAAATATTATTTACACCTTTATCTTCCTTTGACCTTAAAGGGATTTCAATGGTGAGAGCATTGTGGTCAGACAATCCTAAATCTATGTTTGTTACCTCTATGTCAGTTTCTGACATATTTGAGAAAATTTTATCTATGAGGCTATTGGAGGTGTTTGTTATTCTAGTTGAATTGTTTATGTGTGGTGACATGTTGAAACTCTTTAATATGTCCAAAAATTGCCTTTTTTGTTGACTTTCAACTAGAAGATTAATATTGAAATCACCACAAAGAATAATCACAGTTTCTTTTTTGTAAATAGTATTTAGCAACAATTCTAATTTATCAAAAAAGACTTCTATGTTTCCACATGGTGACCTATACACTGTTATGACTATGACTTTTTTCATCAGGCCATATAGCTGGACAGCACATGCTTCAAAAAACTTTTCAATACTTAAGTTCTCTGCTTCACATCTCTTTTTAAATTCTAACTCTTGTCTAAGGTAAATACCGACTACACCACCTTTTGCAATTTTCCTACTATAATTACTTGCCAGTTTAAATGGATTAATATGAATACTACTAATTTCTTGGTCCTTACACCAATGTTCTGTAATACACAAGACATCAGGTTGGGTGTTACTTACTGCTATTTCAAGTTCACAATATTTTTTCTTGAGGCACTGCACATTTAGAACAGGGGAGTGAGCACTGGTGGTATTTCTCCTTTCGTTTAACACTGTTATCTTGGAGTTTTCATTATGGCTGGATACCAAAAATCCTGTTGTACCACAGGTTTCTTGTTTCTGTTGCTTTTCCTACTTGAAGTTGATGATGCTGACTGATTGTTTATACTAGCTGTAGCAGCTGATGACATTTTAATATTTACAATAGCAGATGATGATGTTTTTAGTGCTTCAGCAAATGTTGCTCTTGTTAAGGTTTTCTTTTCTTCTGCTTCTGTCCTCATTTGGAGTGGGATTTTAGGAAACTTTTCTACTGTTATACGGCTTATTTCGTCTAGTATCTTTTCACCCATCATCTTTTTTCCATAATAGTTCCTGTGCTGTCCATGCCTCGTGAAATGATTTCTCACTGAGCTGTTTGCATCCACAAAAGTTGCACACATAAAAGCACAGCAGATCTTCCTGAATTTATTATTTGTTGACTTTATTTCTTTGTTTACACATGATTCCTCGATTAGATCATGTCTATGTGGCACACTTACAACGAGAACCTTTAAATTTAGATCTGACAGCTTTTTTAGAGCTGTTTGAAGTGCCCTTGTCGCTAGTTGACTTTCATTTTTGTATATGTCATTTGCTCCACCTATTAGCACACAGCATGTTCCAGTCTTAACTAAGTTTTCACAATTATTTACTATTTCATTAAGGGGAGCACCAGGTTTGACAATGGCTGTTACTCTGAATTGTGACTGCCAATCACTTATTATTTGTGCCACTCCCTTTGCATGACTATCACCTAATACACAGACTTGATATTTGTTGTTCTCCAGGTGCCCTCGTTCCGTCGTTTTTATAGTACACTTTGGAGAAACATTTCTCTCGTTAGAACACACAGATGATCTAGATTCACTTTCACGTGTCTTATTTTTTGAGTTCAAATTTCGTCCTGTCGTGTCTTTATTACCCGTTTTTCTTTGCACTCTATTTACTGACGATGTCATACCGCCAGAAAGATTTCGTTTACTACTAGCAGAAATTTTGTTTGAAACGAAAATTGCCGGTATGTTTTCATTACACACGTTTTTTAAATAGTTATAATTCCGCTGCTTTATCAGTTCCTCTAACTTATTTACGTAACGATTTGCAAGCACAAGGTCTTGCTGAAGCGATGTAGTAACACTTTCTTCTATGCAGTTATCGTATCTTGACAAAGCTACCATTAGTAGATCGCAGCATTCCATGCCACAGTCACATTTCGCGTCCCATTCTTCCGTTCCCGCGAAACACTTTGTATGAATCCATTTTTGCGACACTGCACATAACTTGATACCTTTCGCGATGTAGTTATTGCACTTTATACAATTTATACTCGATATGTAGCCATTTACCGTGGAACTATTTATACACACTTCTACACGCGACGCCATCTTCATCAGACCATATATATATATAATAGAGGGAAATATTCCACGTGGGAAAAACATATCTAAAAACAAAGATGATGTGACTTACCAAATGAAAGTGCTGGCAGGTCGACAGACACACAAACAAACACAAACATACACACAAAATTCAAGCTTTCGCAACAAACTGTTGCCTCATCAGGAAAGAGGGAAGGAGAGGGAAAGACGAAAGGATGTGGGTTTTAAGGGAGAGGGTAACGAGTCATTCCAATCCCGGGAGCGGAAAGACTTACCTTAGGGGGGGAAAAATACGTCTGCTTGTGTCTGTATATGTGTGGATGGATATGTGTGTGTGTGCGAGTGTATACCCGTCCTTTTTTCCCCCCTAAGGTAAGTCTTTCCGCTCCCGGGATTGGAATGACTCCTTACCCTCTCCCTTAATACCCACATCCTTTCGTCTTTCCCTCTCCTTCCCTCTTTCCTGATGAGGCAACAGTTTGTTGCGAAAGCTTGAATTTTGTGTGTATGTTTGTGTTTGTTTGTGTGTCTGTCGACCTGCCAGCACTTTCATTTGGTAAGTCACATCATCTTTGTTTATATACACTCCTGGAAATGGAAAAAAGAACACATTGACAACGGTGTGTCAGACCCACCATACTTGCTCCGGACACTGCAAGAGGGCTGTACAAGCAATGATCACACGCACGGCACAGCGGACACACCAGGAACCGCGGTGTTGGCCGTCGAATGGCGCTAGCTGCGCAGCATTTGTGCACCGCCGCCGTCAGTGCCAGCCAGTTTGCCGTGGCATACGGAGCTCCATCGCTGTCTTTAACACTGGTAGCATGCCGCGACAGCGTGGACGTGAACCGTATGTGCAGTTGACGGACTTTGAGCGAGGGCGTATAGTGGGCATGCGGGAGGCCGGGTGGACGTACCGCCGAATTGCTCAACACGTGGGGCGTGAGGTCTCCACAGTACATCGATGTTGTCGCCAGTGGTCGGCGGAAGGTGCACGTGCCCGTCGACCTGGGACCGGACCGCAGCGACGCTCGGATGCACGCCAAGACCGTAGGATCCTACGCAGTGCCGTAGGGGACCGTACCGCCACTTCCCAGCAAATTAGGGACACTGTGGCTCCTGGGGTATCGGCGAGGACCATTCGCAACCGTCCCCATGAAGCTGGGCTACAGTCCCGCACACCGTTAGGCCGTCTTCCGCTCACGCCCCAACATCGTGCAGCCCGCCTCCAGTGGTGTCGCGTCAGGCGTGAATGGAGGGACGAATGGAGATGTGTCGTCTTCAGCGATGAGAGTCGCTTCTGCCTTGGTGCCAATGATGGTCGTATGCGTGTTTGGCGCTGTGCAGGTGAGCGCCACAATCAGGACTGCATACGACCGAGGCACACAGGGCCAACACCCGGCATCATGGTGTGGGGAGCGATCTCCTACACTGGCCGTACACCACTGGTGATCGTCGAGGGGACACTGAAAAGTGCACGGTACATCCAAACCGTCATCGAACCCATCGTTCTACCATTCCTAGACCGGCAAGGGAACTTGCTGTTCCAACAGGACAATGCACGTCCACATGTATCCCGTGCCACCCAACGTGCTCTAGAAGGTGTAAGTCAACTACCCTGGCCAGCAAGATCTCCGGATCTGTCCCCCATTGAGCATGTTTGGGACTGGATGAAGCGTCGTCTCACGCGGTCTGCACGTCCAGCACGAACGCTGGTCCAAATGAGGCGCCAGGTGGAAATGGCATGGCAAGCCGTTCCACAGGACTACATCCAGCATCTCTACGATCGTCTCCATGGGAGAATAGCAGCCATACGAAAGTGCTGGCAGGTCAATAGAAACACAAACAAACAAATACATACACACAAAATTCAAGCTTTCACAACAAACAGTTGCTTCATCAGGAAAGAGGGAAGGAGAGGGAAAGACGAAAGGATGTGCGTTTTAAGGGGGAGGGTAAGGAGTCATTCCAATCCCGGGAGTGGAAAGATTTACCTTAGGGGGGAAAAAGGACAGGTATACACTCGCACACACACACATATCCATCTGCACATACACAGACACAAACAGACATTTGTAAAGGCCAAAGGGTGTTACAAAAAGGTACGGCTAAACTTTCAGGAAACATTCCTCACACACAAAGAAAGAAAATATGTTATGTGGACATGTGTCTGGAAACGCTTACTTTCCATGTTAGAACTCATTTTATTACTTCTCTTCAAGTCACATTAATCATGGAATGGAAGCACACAGCAACAGAATGTACCAACGTGACTTCAAACACTTTGTTACAGGAAATGTTCAAAACGTCCTCTGTTAGCGAGGATACATGCATCCACCC
The DNA here is from genome assembly GCF_023864345.2 of Schistocerca serialis cubense. Classification (NCBI taxonomy): domain Eukaryota; kingdom Metazoa; phylum Arthropoda; class Insecta; order Orthoptera; family Acrididae; genus Schistocerca; species Schistocerca serialis. The sequence goes on from NC_064638.1 coordinate 300,673,932, forward strand.
TCTGTCACATGGAATCCCTGATGCGCTGATGCAGCCCTGGAGAATGGCGTATTGTATCACAGCTGTCCACAATACGAGCATGAAGAGTCTCTACATTTGGTACTGGGGTTGCGTAGACAAGAGCTTTCAAATGCCCCCATAAATGAAAGTCAAGAGGGTTGAGGTCAGGAGAGTGTGGAGGCCATGGAATTGGTCCGTCTTTACCAATCCATCAGTCACCAAATCTGTTGTTGTGAAGCATACGAACACTTTGACTGAAATGTGCAGGAGCTTCATCTTGCATGAACCACATGTTGTGTCGTACTTGTAAAGGCACATGTTCTAGCAGCACAGGTAGAGTATCCTGTATGAAATCATGGTGGTGAATTGAGGAAGTACGGTATATACTGGTGAAACTAAAATGAGCTCTAACATATCCACATAACATCTTTTCTTTATTTGTGTGTGAGGAATGTTTCCTGAAAGTTGTCCATACCTTTTTGTAACACCCTGTATAGTCTGTATATGTGCGGATGGATATATGTGTGTGTGCGAGTGTATACCTGTCCTTTTCTCCCCCTAAAGTAAGTCTTTCCGCTCCCGGGATTGGAATGATTCCTTACCCTCTTCCTTAAAACCCACATCCTTTCATCTTTCCCTCTCCTTCCCTCTTTCCTGATGAAGCAATCGTGGGTTGCGAAAGCTTGAAATTTGTGTGTGTGTGTTTTTTTTTATTGTGTCTATGAGCAAACCAGCACTTTCTCGTTTGGTAAGTTACAGCATCGTTGATTTTTATATATATTTGTCCCACGTTGAATGTTCTTCCCCCCCCCCCCCCCCCCTCCCAAGGTGGTATCAGACATTTCATATGAATTTTGGGGAAGGCTGTATCGTTACAGCTTGTACAGCCAGAAATTATTTTACTGTCATCAGCAAAGCAGCCATTTGTTGGTTCTGAAACTGAACAGCTTGTGACAGATCCATCACATTGGCTGTCTGCAACTGCAGCATGTGGGCAGTTGGTGGAGTAGCCACATTTTACGCAATACTTTATAGTAAAGAAGAAAGCAAAACCTCTGAAAAGAGAAATTTGAATACACTCCTGGAAATTGAAATAAGAACACGGTGAATTCATTGTCCCAGGAAGGGGAAACTTTATTGATACATTCCTGGGGTCAGATACATCACATGATCACACTGACAGAACCACAGGCACATAGACACAGGCAACAGAGCATGCACAATGTCGGCACTAGTACAGTGTATATCCACCTTTCGCAGCAATGCAGGCTGCTATTCTCCCATGGAGACGATCGTAGAGATGCTGGATGTAGTCCTGTGGAACAGCTTGCCATGCCATTTCCACCTGGCGCCTCAGTTGGACCAGCGTTCGTGCTGGACGTGCAGACCGCGTGAGACGACGCTTCATCCAGTCCCAAACATGCTCAATGGGGGACAGATCCGGAGATCTTGCTGGCCAGGGTAGTTGACTTACACCTTCTAGAGCACGTTGGGTGGCACGGGATACATGCGGACGTGCATTGTCCTGTTGGAACAGTAAGTTCCCTTGCCGGTCTAGGAATGGTAGAACGATGGGTTCGATGACGGTTTGGATGTACCGTGCACTATTCAGTGTCCCCTCGACGATCACCAGTGGTGTACGGCCAGTGTAGGAGATCGCTCCCCACACCATGATGCCGGGTGTTGGCCCTGTGTGCCTCGGTCGTATGCAGTCCTGATTGTGGCGCTCACCTGCACGGCACCAAACACGCATACGACCATCATTGGCACGAAGGCAGAAGCGACTCTCATCGCTGAAGACGACACGTCTGCACTCGTCCCTCCATTCACGCCTGTCGCGACACCACTGGAGGCAGGCTGCACGATGTTGGGGCGTGAGCGGAAGACGGCCTAACGGTGTGCGGGACCGTAGCACAGCTTCATGGAGACGGTTGCGAATGGTCCTCGCCGATACCCCTGGAGCAACAGTGTCCCTAATTTGCTGTGAAGTGGCGGTGCGGTCCCCTACGGCACTGCGTAGGATCCTACGGTCTTGGCGTGCACCCGTGCGTCGCTGCGGTCCGGTCCCAGGTCGACGGGCACGTGCACCTTCCACCGACCACTGGCGACAACATCGATGTACTGTGGAGACCTCACACCCCACGTGTTGAGCAATTCGGCGGTACGTCCACCCGGCCTCCCGCATGCCCACTATACGCCCTCGCTCAAAGTCCGTCAGCTGCACATACGGTTCACGTCCACGCTGTCGCAGCATGCTACCAGTGTTAAAGACTGCGATGGAGCTCCGTATGCCACGGCAAACTGGCTGACACTGACGGCGGCGGTGCACAAATGCTCCGCAGCTAGCGCCATTCGACGGCCAACACCGCGGTTCCTGGTGTGTCCGCTGTGCCGTGCGTGTGATCATTGCTTGTACAGCCCTCTCGCAGTGTCCGGAGCAAGTATGGTGGGTCTGACACACCGGTGTCAATGTGTTCTTTTTTCCATTTCCAGGAGTGTAGATCCACGGCTCCCCTCTTGGAATTCAAATGCAACAAAAATTTAGCAATGAGAAATGAGCACCACTGCAAGCTATAACACAAGAGAAGGAAGCAAAAAGCTGCACTGAATTATACTCATCACCAGTTTTTGTGTCTTCTCTTTGTCACTGTAGGCTTGTATCATGTGAAACAAGGTAAGGATGTTGTTTGGTGGCCACTATCCTCGTCTACAATGCAAACTGCATGCTTGTATTAACAGAGTTCTTTATTCATAAGATCAAGAAGTTACTTAACTGAAGATAGTCCAGGTGTCATGGTACAAGCTCTTCCATAATACTCCACATTAGCCTCACTGCTGGTGAAGTACAAGTCCCGCCATCCACACTACTCTGGTCACTAGGTACTGACTGACTGACTGAGCTAGAGGCTGAGCTAAATGTGACTGCAACTCCTGTTGGGCTGTGACTGATGACTCAACTTGTTGACTCACTGGATGACTGACTAGGATTGACTGGGCCCTCTGGTCCATGGCGGCAATCTAAATATTGGCTGTCAAGAGGGTGTTAGCAGCATGTTGCCTATGAGTCTGTTTATGGTCTCTCTCCTGGCAGGCACATTGCTTGCACCTACTATCGATCTTTTCACAACGTCTTTGCCACCTACTGTGTTGGTGACAGCATACGCCAGGACATGATCACCATATGCAGATGAAGCAGCTGTTTTGATATGGTGTCCAAATCACGATGAGTGTAATGGATCATCTCTTTCCTAGTGATAGGCTTGCTTTTCGTGTAATGAACTTTGCAGCAGTGGTCTGACCTACACTCTGCAGATGGAACAGTATTTGCAGAGGGAGTGGATTCTGATAGAGGATGCTCTTGTGACTGCTGCCTATGTACATATGTCACCTTGCCAATTTTTGTTATAGAGTGAACAGCATGAACTAGCAGTCTCCAGTTGTGGACACCTGAAGATGGCTGAACTGTTGCCAGCTGAAATATTGTGGCAAAATGCCAACATGATCTGGCTGCAATCCCAAAACCTTATAGAGTCTACCAGTGTCACCAACAAACATTACTGGTAGAACTTTTCATCAGATTTGGGACAGATAATCGATAAATGTAATAGACACAAGAGGTCCAAGGGTGGAATCTTGAAGAATATCTTGTCTTACAACTTTCTCCTTTGACTGTACATTTCCAATGTTTTTTGAGGTGATTAAAGCTTTTTCTATTATTTCTAAGAGATGTGATATATTCCAATCATTGTATTTTTCCATAATCCCATATTATAGTAGTTTATTCAAAAGAAATACATGGTTGTTAAGACTGAAGGTATTTGTAAGATCAAGGAATACTCCTGTACTAGATATGCTTTCTGTCATTGGGTGTATTATAAACTTCATTTAGAAATAGATAGAGGATCCCACTTATTGACCTGCCTTTTCAAAATCTAAACTGAGGAGGGCTCGATAAACAGCTGCTTTTCAGGAACTTTATGACATGCTCAAGTTCAAACCCTAAAGCAAGGTTGTCAGTGAAGTACAATACTTAGAACCGTCAGGTGGCTTGCGGAGTATGGATGTAGATGTAGATGTAGATAATATCTGCCAACGCCTTAGTAAATCATTCTGTGACACCATTTGTCTATGATGGTAGGCAGTTGTCATTCTGCGGGTGATGTCACAGTGTGAAATTGCCTCTGATATGAGTCTGGATTGGCATACTTTACCATGATTAGAAATCACCAAAAGGGGTGCTCCATGCTTAAAATGATGCCTTCTGTATGGAGCTTTGCAATTTCCTGGGCTTTGGCAGGTGGCACAGCTTTGGTGACAGCACAGCAGGTGAGGTGGTCAGTCCAAACTATTATCCATTGACTTGTTTGTCAACTTCAGAGTCCACTCCAATTTGGTGGAATGGTGCTGCTGTAGATGGGATTGGTACCAGATACCTTGGTGGTTACTGTGACAAGTGCTTCCATCACTGGCATTCTTTACAGTGGCTCACATAGTGTATAACAGATTAGTAGAGACCTGACCAGTGATGCCTGCATCAGATTCTGCCTAGAATAGTAGTTCCAAACATTAATGAGACAATCCTCCTCCCCCCCCCCCCCCTGGATGAAGATAAGATTAGGAAAAAGTTTGAACATTACCATTTCAAAAATTGCAATGCATAACATTTTATTAGCATACAACATATGTAGAATACAGCATGATAAGTCACAATATCCTACATATTGCAAATGGCTTCCTGTTTGTTGATGCAGTGACCTGGTGACTGCCTATATCCATGTTATGTATTTTTATGAAGTATGGAGTGGGACCAAAAAGGGATTGGACAACTTATGGGTCTTTATGGAAAAAAACCCTGGAATTGTGAGACTTTAGGGGCATTATTTATCAAATAAAAACTAAAATGATGATTGATAATGGTTGGTTGATGGTGTCAACTGCAAAACTAATGAATTGCAGAGCAATATGCTGACTTTGATAACTATAACTGATATTCTTTGCATGTCATGCATAGTTACATCAAACTTCTAAAAGTATCTCCAGTTGCAATAGAGAGCAATGTTATGTTATTGGCAGAAGACGTTGCCAGTGTACAATTTATGTCCATTATTCATGGTTCAGATATCGTAAATGCTCAAAGTCTTCAGACAAAATTTGATAAATATTTTCAAATTATTCCCTACCATTCTTGTTATGAAGCAGTTCACTGAAAACATTATTTCTGTTGTACAGTGCAGTACTTTTTAACACTGATGTTATTCACTAAACACAGCTCCTTTCTCTTTTTTGCACATCACTGCTGCATAATGAATGTGGCACTTGCAAGACTGACTCACTGCAGTTGCAACCCTGCATGCATTCCAACTGGAACCACCATGATCAGCATGGTGCAGCTCTACACAGATTTGTGCAGCACAGTGCAGCCCTGTCAAAACTGTGGTTTTAAAAATGCTGTGCTTCATTTGATGTATGGACAACAGGCAGAACATGTTCAACGGAGATCTCTCAGTGTGGACACACCTGTAGGTATTATGATATTATGTGTCAGGACACTTTGAAAGTACATAACAGACTTGTAAATCAATCTCCTTTGGCAAGAGAGAGATGTAGGTCTTTTATTATGACGAAAAATGGTTCTGCTATTCTATCTACACTTCATGAACAGTAATGCACAACCTTCAATGCATCAACATTGCTCATAAATGATTAGTTCATGAGCTTCTTAAAGAATAGAACAGACTTGGGCATGATCTGCTTGATACCATATACATAAAAGGTGGAATGAGCACATGACTACAGAAGATTTTCGATGCACATCTACAAATGGTTGGAGGACACATTTTGAAAAAAAAAAATACAATTTTAGACTGCCAATTTCTGCCTCCCACAGATTAACAATAGCACTTCACACTTATAATTCACTGCAGTTTCTTTGAACAATAGGTAGTGAGTTGCTTAACTTTTTAATGGAACACCCTCCTCTAGCATTACTTTTCCTCAACAGAAGTGGGCAATACCAAAAAAATATTTACAAATTTTTAAACAGGTTAATATTATCTCAACTGTTTTCCTAAAAGAATTGCATATGATTTTGTACATGACTGATATATTTCAGGCTAAAATGTATAAAAAGTAATTACTTTATTTTCGCTGCTACAATCAATATGTACAAACACTGTGTGTATGGTTAAAATTACTTCTCTTTCAGAAACATTTGAAATAACAAAATGTCTGGCACATTTAAAATTCATATTATTAATAGCACAAACAGATGAAATTTATTATTTTTACTTCTGGATTCATTTATAAAATACACTCCTGGAAATTGAAATAAGAACATCGTGAATTCATTGTCCCAGGAAGGGGAAACTTTATTGACACATTCCTGGGGTCAGATACATCACATGATCACACTGACAGAACCACAGGCACATAGACACAGGCAACAGAGCATGCACAATGTCGGCACTAGTACAGTGTATATCCACCTTTCGCAGCAATGCAGGCTGCTATTCTCCCATGGAGACGATCGTAGAGATGCTTCATGTAGTCCTGTGGAACGGCTTGCCATGCCATTTCCACCTGGCGCCTCAGTTGGACCAGCGTTCGTGCTGGACGTGTAGACCGCGTGAGACGACGCTTCATCCAGTCCCAAACATGCTCAATGGGGGACAGATCCGGAGATCTTGCTGGCCAGGGTAGTTGACTTACACCTTCTAGAGCACGTTGGGTGGCACGGGATACATGCGGACGTGCATTGTCCTGTTGGAACAGCAAGTTCCCTTGCTGGTGTAGGAATGGTAGAACGATGGGTTCGATGACGGTTTGGATGTACCGTGCACTATTCAGTGTCCCCTCGACGATCACCAGTGGTGTACGGCCAGTGTAGGAGATCGCTCCCCACACCATGATGCCGGGTGTTGGCCCTGTGTGCCTCGGTCGTATGCAGTCCTGATTGTGGTGCTCACCTGCACGGCGCCAAACACGCATACGACCATCATTGGCACCAAGGCAGAGGCGACTCTCATCGCTGAAGACGACACGTCTCCATTCGTCCCTCCATTCACGCCTGTCGTGACATCACTGGAGGCGGGCTGCACGATGTTGGGGCGTGAGCGGAAGACGGCCTAACGGTGTGCGGGACCGTAGCCCAGCTTCATGGAGACGGTTGCGAATGGTCCTCGCCGATACCCCAGGAGCAACAGTGTCCCTAATTTGCTGGGAAGTGGCGGTGCGGTCCCCTATGGCACTGCGTAGGATCCTACGGTCTTGGCGTGCATCCGTGCGTCGCTGCGGTCCGGTCCCAGGTCGACGGGCACGTGCACCTTCCGCCGACCACTGGCGACAACATCGATGTACTGTGGAGACCTCACGCCCCACGTGTTGAGCAATTCGGCGGTACGTCCACCCGGCCTCCCGTATGCCCACTATACGCCCTCGCTCAAAGTCCGTCAACTGCACATACGGTTCACGTCCTCACTGTCGCGGCATGCTACCAGTGTTAAAGACTGCAATGGAGCTCCGTATGTCACGGCAAACTGGCTGACACTGACGGCGGCGGTGCACAAATGCTGCGCAGCTAGCGCCATTCGACGGCCAACAGCGCGGTTCCTGGTGTGTCCGCTGTGCCGTGCGTGTGATCATTGCTTGTACAGCCCTCTCGCAGTGTCCGGAGCAAGTATGGTGGGTCTGACACACTGGTGTCAATGTGTTCTTTTTTCCATTTCCAGGAGTGTAGTGACATAAATAGGTGGAAATTCATTTGTCAAGAAAATTTGTAAAGTCTTTGGAATATTGTTAGTACCACAGAATGGAGTAGTACTTAGTAGCAGGCATGCCTCTGGTGTGATAAGACATGTTTTTTGTTTAGTAATAACAATGTAATTTTCGATTTTGAAGTGGAAATTGTGCAAACAGTGTGATACAGAAAAACGTGAAAGAATAAAAATTACAGAAACAGAAATTACTGCTCAGGCAATACTTCAGCATTATTTATGACAATTGGAACCATGAGATCCTATAACATCAAAAATTTCAGCTTCAAGAATCGGACCCCAGATGTAAAGAACTGGATCCATCTACGAGAAAAGAAGATAAGTAAAAAGTTTATTGTAAATCTTACTCTTCTTGAAGCCTATTAAGAGAGTTAATTACGAAGTGAGTGACAAACAAAAAATGACATGAGGGAGGGGTCAATTACAAATGGTGGCATAGTATGGGATCAGTTGGCTGATAACGAAATTTTGTCTGTTGCAGAAGAAGGGAGAGTGATTTGTGTCGTTTACAGTTTATGTGTGAACAGATTTCCAATCACTCAAAGAACCAAAACAGAGAGCTGCCCAACAAAGTTGTATCAACAATGACAATGTACTATGAACAATGATGGACAAGATCCAATGAAAGAGAACTTTACAACTACAACCATGGAAATCAAAAAAGAAAGAAAAGTACAAACTATTTGTGAAATTAATTTGTTTGTGGACTTGTGTGCTTGTTAATATAATGAATAGAGATGAGGTTAGTAGTTAAGCCATGGCTGGCTCATGTTATGCATTGGATTAAGCCTTAGTTGCTATTCTGTGTTTAGTCTCCCGCGGTTATTGTGATTATGCTGTTATCCTCTCTCTCCACAAGTGGCAGCAGTGGTGTGTATCAATATTCACACCTTGTATTATCTTTGGCCTGGTGCTGAGAGTTTCTGGCTGTGCTGTGTGTGAGCAGTTGGTTGGTTGGCGTGGAGCAGTTAGGAAATCTCCGCGGCGCGTGGTTTGGCCGGGGCCGCTGGTGGCGTCTATGCGGTATGTGTGGTGCTATTCCCATTGCTACGATGTCCATGGCTCACCAATCCTGGACACAAAAGTTGAGTTTTGACTTAATCTACCAGCAAGTCATGACTGTTCACATTGTGTTGTTTGGATTTCATTGTCGGCTGTTGGGACATTCCCATGAGCAACATGGTGTGTTTTCAAGTTGGCAAATTTTAGCCACCCTCTGGTGGAGTTTAACTATAGTTGATCATTTTGAATGGAAGTACACCAGCAGAATTTTCTGCCTTGTGGCCATTAACATTCTGGTTATGCGCCCTGGCCGTTGACATAAATTCAGGCAGTGTATTTTCCTCATCGTGTTATCACTGTCCAGCATGGTGTGTAGTTTGACAGCTCAATGTATAATTGGTTGTGGGCACCAATACTTTCTATGTTGTTCCATGGAACTCCCTGTTGTGTGCTAAGTGGGTGGAGTGGAAGTTATCTTGTCGCTGGGTCCGTTGACTGTCTGTCGGTTGGGTTGTTTTCAGATCGAGAATGGTTTGGCCAATTGCTTGTCTCACCTAAGCAAGCGTTGGTGTTTGAATTGCAGGCCAGCCCTCAAAAACTTCTGAGTGCTGTTGGGTGTACTGCCTTTTCTTATTTGTTCTTGTGGTTTGTATTTGTATGGTTTCCAGGCGTTTTTGAAATTAAGGTTGTTTTGCCCTTAAGGTGTAAGATTGTTTGGGCCTTCAGCCTAATTTAACGAACTGTTTTAAATCAGGCATTTGGCCTTTTTAAAAATTTAATTTTGTTGAGTCTTAACTGATGGGCCTTCAGATGATTTTGTATTAAAGTTGTTTTGCTCTTAAGGTGTCAGATTGTTTGGGCCTACAGCCTAATTAAAGAATGTTTTAAGATAAGGCCTTTTGCCTTTTAAAAATTTAATTTTGGTTTGAGTCTAGGCCTTCAGCCATTTCTTTAAAATTAAAGTTGTTTTGCTCTTAAGGTGTCAGATTGTTTAGGCCTTCAGCCTAATTGAAAGAACTGATTTAAGATAAGGCCTTCTGCCTTTCAAATTTCTGATTTTGGTTTGAGTTTTAAATTATTGGCTTTCAGCTGATTTTAAATCAAAGGCTTGTTAAGTATGGCATATTCAGCTGGTTATTAAGTTCTAAAATTAATGCTGTGTGTGTGCATTTTTAAATTTTCTTGGCTCTTGTAATGTTTGGTCAAATAAATAAAGTTGTATGTTCGAGTGTAACTGGCAGCCACTTATTTTGGCCACTATCCACAATTTAAACCACCTGTCCTGTCCTGCGGGTTCAGCAGGGCATCTCACTGGTAGCAGAGCGGGATTGCACTTGTGCTTGCCATTCTAGTTGCTGTCAGTTTCACTCTTGTTTCGTTTGTGTTCTGTGGCACCATATTGTTTTGGCTGTTACTTGTTTCAGGTGCTTATCGTAATGGCACTCAGGCAGTGTCTAGGGATTGGCCTGTTCAGTTGAGTTTATGAGTTGGCAATAAGGTGCCAAATGATTGAGGGCAGTGTTCTGGAATTGGTAGCCTGTTTGCATGCTGCTGTTCTTCAGCCAGTTGACATCACATCGGCAGTGGTGGGTGAGACAGGAGCAGCAACAGAATTTTTGTTTCAGGCTATTAATGGCCTCGAGGACACTATTTGTCTTTTGGAGAGAACCCAACCTTGTGACAGTCAGCTACATAGAGTGTGGGCACAGTTGATGCACTTAACTAATTGATAATGGATTTAAGCACATTAGATTTGGAAGACCATCACAAAAAATTAACTGTTGAGTTGGAAACTTTGGTGAGCACATTACTGTTTAAGCTTACATGTTTGGAGTTGGATGGGAGGAAGGTTGAAGATAGGGATTTACGCTGTCAGGGAGAGGGTGAGAGCCAGCCCGGGGATGGTACTGTTACATCCTCTGTCAAGTTAGATGCTGTGTTTGTCAAGTTGCCTGATCCTCTGGCCTATTTCATTCAAGATATTACTGAACTGGTGGTGGAGCGACTCGATCAGGTTGAAAATTTATTGTGGTTATGGTTCACCTAGAACAACATGCAGCTGCCTTTTGAGTTCTGCACCAAATAATTTTGTCATTGTTGTAACTGTTAGCTAGAGGTGAGTTGCAGAACCTTCTCTCCCGAGCCATGGTGGAGGGGTTTTCTTTGCAGCAATTAAGGGAGCTTGTAATTAGGCGAAGGTTGACCACCAGGGTTTGTAAACAGCTTGAGTGTCACTACATTTGTGAAGTGCAGTGGGGTGAGGAGCAGTTACATCAGTATGTCGATAGAGTTCAGACAGCCCCTTTGGCCTTGCTAACTGATTTACCTGAACAAGAATTGGTCTCTATCAATCTTAGGGGAATGCATGTGGCAGATAAGTCACATTCTGTCTTCTATAACCAGCCTTCAACCTGGGAAGAGCTCCATGACATGGTTGTAACAGCATCTGCATTACCACTTGAGAACCATATATGTGACGAGGCTAAGGGGCGGGATGTCGGTGCTGATTCCGGAGTATCTACATCTGCTGAAGTTATCTTCATCGTGTTGTCACTGTCCAGCATGGTGTGTAGTTTGACAGCTCAATGTATAATTGGTTGTTGGTGCCAATACCTTCTATGTTGTTCCATTGAACTCCCTGTTGTGTGCTAGTTGGGTGGATGGGAAGTTATCTTGTTGATGGGTCCAATGACTGTCTGTTGGTTGGGTTGTCGTCAGATTGAGAATTGTTGTACCATCTGTCTGTCCCACCTAAGCAAGCATTAGTGTTTGAATTCCAGGCTGACCCTTGGAAACTTCTGAGTGCTGTTGGGTGTACTGCCTTTTCTTATTTGTTATTGTTGTATGTATTTGTATGGTTTCTAGCCGATTTTTAAATTAAGGTTGTTTTGCCCTTAAGGCATAAGATTGTATGGACCTTCAGCCTAATTGAAAGAACTGATTGAAAATAAGGCCTTCTGCCTTTTAAATTTCTGATTTTGGTGTGAGTTTTAAGCTATTGACTTTCAGCCAATTTTAAATCAAAGTGGTCTTGCCCTTAAGGCATGAGATTGTATGGCATATTCAGCTGGTTATTAAGTTCTAAAAATTAATGCTGTGTATCTTTTTTTAAAAATTTTCTTGACTCTTGTAATGTTTGGTCAAATAAATAAAGTTGTATGTTCGAGTATAACTGACAGCTGCTTATTTTGGCCCCTTTCCACAGTTTAAACTACCTGTCCTATCCTGCAGGTTTAGCAGGGTATCTCAGTCATGATTTAGAACTGATAGCTGTAGGACCCATCCAGGACATGTCTGAACCAAGTGAAATGGTAGTCAGCAAAGAAACAGTAAAAATCGATATTTTGCAGTTGATGAACTAAAGACATAACAATAGCAAATTTAGTGCAGTTAATGATCACTTAACAGAAATAACATCTTAAAACAACAGTAAAATGGACAGGGTCAAAGAGCAAATAGACCAACTTAGTAATCATGTTTCAGAGCTAAAAAATGGGTTTTCTGATGCATTAAAAAGTGTGAATGAAAAAGTCTATGTCTTGGAAAATAAATTTTTTGTTTTGGAAAATGTGTTAATTGTTGAATCTGCAAGTCAGTTGAAGAATGTTAGTGATGTCAGAGTTGAACAGCCATAGTGGACGAAATGGAACAAAACGTTAGCAGTTTAGATCAAAATATGCAAACTAATGTAAATGTTTTAGATAAAAAAATTTCAGCAGTTCAGGAAAATTTGCATTCACAAAATCAGTATTCAAACAGTGGTAATACATGGTTCAGTATTACTATCAAAGGTTTTCCATCAGACAGTTTACATCCAGTGGGTTTTCTGCACCACTGTAGAGATAGTTTCACGTCAGTCATGAGAGACAATCAAAAAAATTAAATTAGTTAAAGATGTCCAGAAGGCAAAGCTCTGTCTTGGGTAAATTTAAATTTAAGTCAGTGGGAAACATATCAAAGTTTTGAGAAAAGTTTTTTAAATAAATTTTGGTCGATAGCTGAACAGGGGAGAGTTAAAAGTGAATTTCTGAGTGGTCCTAGTTATGGGAATAGGGATGGTACTCTGAAAGAGTTTTGTAATAATCAACATAATAAATTAACACACCTTGACAAACCATTTGATAAAATGACATTGACTGATGCACTGAAAAGGAGATTACCAGAAAGGTTGCAGTGGGATTTAGTATAGACCTGACGATTGTCTTGAAATTTTTTTACAATATGTTGACAAGCTGGATAGGGCACTAGAAAGAAGTATGTACCATAACAATCACAATGATAGAAATGACAATGGGAATAACTCCAGAAACAGAGATAAGAAACAGACATAATGGTAACTTCTATCATGATCAAAATGTTAATAGAGAGAGAAATTTTGAACATCACCAGGATAGATAATGGGGATAACCATGGGCAGTTTAATAGAAGAAACAATCATAGAAGTAACTACTCAGGAAATGGCAGTCTGCCTCAATGAAGGTCCACAGTTTTGGGGTGAGGAAATACAACAAGCACAGGACCTCTAATTTACACTTGCAATTAGACAGTGTTATTGGCACAGGTATCTGACCTCTAATTTACACTTGCAATTAGACAATAATAACAGTGTTAGTGATATGGCACAATTATCTGAAGTCAAATAGAAGAAATATCAGATTTCTAATTTTTGTTCTGATCAAAATTTTGGGATACTATGTTTAATTATAGTGATGTAGGTGCTAATCACAAAACAGAATGTGAGAGAAATGATAATTTTGATGTCGTATGTGCTAATGATTTCTTCTCTTGGTCAGAAAACAATGTTATTGATGTATGTATATCAGGCGATGACTGTATTGTGTCTGACCTAGGTGGTATTTTTGATGTAGATTTGAATGAGAGCTGTGAAATAACTCAGGTTGGTAAGTCCAAACTGGTAGCTTATTGCGAATGAATGTAGGTGAGGTATGTTACTTTGATGGAAATGAGACTTGTGCAGTTAATGTTGTTGACGAAGTAATTTTCGAAGAATGTGATGATGATGATGAGTATCAGGTATTTGTGGAATTTAAGAATAATGAAGTTTCAGAGTTATTTGTGAATGATACTGGCAATAAAGATAAGGTAAGTGATGTGTGTAATGAAGTAAGTGAGAGTCATGAAAGTCCAGTCAAAACAGTTTTTCATTAATCTCATGCGAAGTAATGATCCAAACAGTAAAGGTGAGTTATCTGTAAGCCTAGAGAATATAGGTGAAAACTTTCATAAGTTTGTTTGCAACCTAATTGATGAAAACATAGATAAATGTACATTCTGGAACAAGTTACTTGTGGTTAATCAAAATTTGTATCCAAGTTGGTGGAACGAAGTAAAATAAGATCTAAGCAAGAAATGTAATTTTGACAGTAAAATACCTGTATTTCGTGTTTCTTCTGTTATAAGGGATGTTAGTTGTGCTATGGAATCCATTCATTGTGATCAACCTTTACCTGATAACATGAATAACCAAAGTAATGCTATGATACCAGTAAAGTTGATCAAACCCCATAGAACAGTGTGGATGTATCATTTGATGGAATAGAAAGTGATCTTTTACATGAAGTGTCTAATAACAGGAAAGATGATTCAGATTTTGGGTGTCCTTACATTAAGATTAAGATTGACTAGTGGGAAGGGAATTGTTTGATTGTTACAGGTAGCTTGATTTGTGGTATATCCAAACAATTTAGAGACAAGATTAGGTATAGTAAGAATTTTGTGGAAATGCCTATTGTATGTGTAAAGATAAGAGTAGCTACTGGTAAGCAAAACCAATATGTAAAATGTCAAGTACTGTTAACATTTGGTATAGAGAACAAGACCTATGAACATGGATGTGTAATGATCCCTAGTCTGGAAGAAAATATACACTTCATTTGCAGATTCATAAAACTATATAATTGTGTTTTGTTTGTCATGAATTAGTATGTAAGATGATATGATTTCTAAAGTTCTGTCTTAGCTATTGACTGAGTTTAAATCTATGATACACTATATAATTATGTTTTTGTAATAGATTTGTGCTGTAAAATTTAATAAATTTATGCCATGAGACTACATGAGTAGATCCTTTTACAGTTTTGAAATGGGACAATGTTCATAATTTGTGCTGTAAAAATGAGGAATAGTATCTTAGTATATCTGTGTATATCACCTTGCTCCTTCATGTTTTTCATTTCATTTAACTCTGTTTATTAAAGTTTCATATGTCAACACTTTTTAATCCTATTTTATGTAAACCATACACAGCAGCTTTTGCAATATAAATCAGGAGAGCATACGCCATGTGACTTGAATAAGGTATTGAACAGTATATTTTGTACACAAAACAATGTTTCAGAATTTGATGTGAATGCTAGACAGGAAGTTTACCTATTCATTGGAGCATGTGATGAGAACTGTAGGGAGGGAACTGAAAAATGTGTGTGAATCCACTCCCCACACTGCCTATGGCTGTAAGCTGCTGGACCACTTGTCTTACAAGAGATCACAGATGCTGGGTAATGTACTCTAGAACCTGTGAACTATATCAGTGTTGTGACAAATTTGTAAATCGTTACCCAAGACTGCCAGAGACAGTGTTTTCTAAATAAATGCATGTTTTTTCAAAGAGGGGGATTGACTTCCTAGTATACTATATAACTGTAAATCAGCATGTATTTTTTTAATCAAATGGCTCTGAGCACTATGGGACTGCTGAGGTCATTAGTCTATTTTTTTTATTTATTTTTTATCAGTTGTAAATGTATCTTCTAGGCGTTTATGTATGTAGGTTAGTTTGTAGGGACAATTAGCAAATAGTGTGAAAGACATGTACTAGTATACACCACATAACAAGATGTATACATGTCTGCTTTCATACTCTGATTTTGGTCCTCAAGCTACTCGATTATGTCATTGTTCAAAGCTAATTATGACTCTGTTTACCTGTGTTTATCATGAGTATTGAAATATTGTATCTAATTGGATCTTGAGTTGTGGATAGACTCATGCTTAGCTCTGTTTTGGGTACCCCTGGTCATCACAACTGTTTGGGTACTCAAGGAGAGGGTACTACCATTTACTGAGTCTTGATGCTTCTTACAATTACTCTTTGCATATAATTGGACTTATTGATATGATTATGAGCTTAATTCATCTCATTGTGTGGGACCTTTTTGCTGGTTGGTACCCGGTGCGGTTTGGTTTCATGGGTCCTAATATTTTTTCAGTAATTTGTCCTTTCATGTGTCATTATATCCTTAAATACTTTGGTTTATGCGCCTGATTGGTTTTGTGTTATAGTCCTCCTGCTTAGCTGGGCAGTAATGTGCTCACCTCCCACACAAATGGGCCTGAGATAGATTCCTGGCTAGTTTGGAGATTTTCTCTACTCAGGGACTGGGTGTTGTGTTGTCCTCATCATCGTTTCATCCTCGTCAGCAGTGTGCAAATCACTAAATGTGGCATTGATTGAAATAAGACTTGCGTTTAGCAGCTGAACTTCCCAGGATGGGGCCTCCTGACCAACGAAGCTATACGCTCATTTGATTTCATTTGTGCTATATTCCTACTCATGATTGAGTATATTCCTCTGGTCTGCCCCCACTGTTTTGAGTTTTCAAGTCAGCTCACTCATTTTACACTTAGATTCTGAATTTTTTCTCCTCTCCTTTGTAGATTTTGAAGGTGTGATTTTACGGATGTAAACTTACAATTTGTAATTCTAGTTATTTACATTGTCTCTTTATTTATTTCTATAGTTTAGTGTTGCAATGTTGTGGTATTGACTTTGTATCAATTGTCTTGTGACAGAATGTACCACAGATCTGAAAATCTGAATACAATGTCCCGATGTATGTACAAATTATGAGTTGTATAGTAGCTATTTTTCTTATGTTTTCTGTCATGAGTTATTTATCAAATACTTCTATACACTGTTTTCTGTCTTTTTGGCATCGTTTTGTACACCATTTGGGGAAATTTTATAATCAGTCACAAAATGTTGTAAACACATTTCCAAATTTTATGAAATACCTCAACAAGAACAGAATACTCGTACAACTAGAATGTGAAGAACTCTGCACACTGGGCAACAAAAAAGCTTTCAAAGAAGGTGTTCCATTTGAAGATCTACAAACCGCACAAGAATCAGAATTCTGGCTTGAAAACAAAAAAGTACAGTATGTCAATTTAATTTCCCGAGAAGATCAATGGAAGAGGGAGCAGAGCTCAACTAAACTAAGAAGAAAACCAGAAGAACAAGAAATAAATGCAGTCTTGTGGAATACAGAGGGAATAAAAAGTGCTCTTAATCTAACACCAACAGACATTTTGCAAAACTCAGATCTCGTAATTCTAACAGAAACCTTGCTGGTAGACAACTGGCAACATTAAGATTTCTACGGTTTTCACCTAATGGCAAAGAAGGGAGAAAGAGGGCAACCCATGGTAGAAATATCTATCCTACTGAAACCCTGGATGAACCCCAACAAAAAAAAAATCATAAAACAAGAAAATACAGGCCTGGAAATGGAAAAAAGAACACATTGACACCGGTGTGTCAGACCCACCATACCTGCTCCGGGCACTGCGAGAGGGCTGTACAAGCAATGATCACACGTACGGCACAGCGGACACACCAGGAACCGCGGTGTTGGCCGTCGAATGGCGCTAGCTGCGCAGCATTTGTGCACCGCCGCCGTCAGTGTCAGCCAGTTTGCCGTGGCATACGGAGCTCCATCGCAGTCTTTAACACTGGTAGCATGCCGCGACAGCATGGACGTGAACCGTACGTGCAGTTGACGGACTTTGAGCGAGGGCGTATAGTGGGCATGTGGGAGGTCGGGTGGACGTACCGCCGAATTGCTCAACATGTGGGGCATGAGGTCTCCACAGTACATCTTTGTTGTCGCCAGTGGTCAGCGGAAGGTGCACGTGCCCGTCGACCTGGGACCGGACCGCAGCGACGCACGGATGCACGCCAAGACCGTAGGATCCTGCGCAGTGCCGTAGGGGACTGCACCGCCACTTCCCAGCAAATTAGGGACACTGTTGCTCCTGGGGTATCGGCGAGGACCATTCGCAACCGTCTCCATGAAGCTGGGCTATGATCCCGCACACCGTTAGGCCGTCTTCCGCTCACGCCCCAACATCGTGCAGCCCGCCTCCAGTGGTGTCGCGACAGGCGTGAATGGAGGGACGAATGGAGACGTGTCATCTTCAGCGATGAGGGTCGCTTCTGCCTTGGTGCCAATGATGGTCGTATGCGTGTTTGGCGCCGTGCAGGTGAGCGCCACAATCAGGACTGCATACGACCGAGGCACACAGGGCCAACACCCGGCATCATGGTGTGGGGAGCGATCTCCGACACTGGCCATACACCACTGGTGATCGTTGAGGGGACACTGAATAGTGCACGGTACATCCAAACCGTCATCGAACCCATCGTTCTACCATTCCTAGACCGGCAAGGGAACTTGCTGTTCCAACAGGACAATGCACGTCCGCATGTATCCCGTGCCACCCAACGCGCTCTAGAAGGTGTAAGTCAACTACCCTGGCCAGCAAGATCTCCGGATCTGTCCCCCATTGAGCATGTTTGGGACTGGATGAAGCGTCGTCTCACGCGGTCTGCACGTCCAGCACGAACGCTGGTCCAACTGAGGCGTCAGGTGGAAATGGCATGGCAAGCCGTTCCACAGGACTACATCCAGCATCTCTACGATCGTCTCCATGGGAGAATAGCAGCCTGCATTGCTGCGAAAGGTGGATATACACTGTACTAGTGCCGACATTGTGCATGCTCTGTTGCCTGTGTCTATGTGCCTGTGGTTCTGTCAGTGTGATCATGTGATGTATCTGATCCCAGGAATGTGTCAATAAAGTTTCCCCTTCCTGGGACAATGAATTCACGGTGTTCTTATTTCAATTTCCAGGAGTGTAGTATGCTAGTAGAGGGGGCCAAACATAAATATAAATGCAGTCTATATCCAACCGCACACAAATGCAGCACAAATAATTGATGAAATAGTCACACTCATCAAACAATGTGACAGCAAACTCACCATTATTGCAGGTGATCTCTACAGCAGAATAGACATGGACAGCTATAAAAGAAGACTAGTCATTGAAACCCTAGAAGAAGATGGTTTTACCCCATGAACGATAGACAAATACCTACATATATACGCCACAATTGGAAAAGCACCATTGATATCGCATTAACAAGAGGAGAAATAAAAGGTAGTATTCAACCAATATGGCATGATCCATCACTCCTATACGAAAACACATTCCGATAAAGATAAAAATAAATAATGTCACATCACCACCAGCAAGAAAGACCCACCAAATCATACAAAGAAAAATAGATAAAAATAAAATAACAAACCAACAAGAACAAATAACACAAATATAAAACTTTAATAGAGGATGGAGACCTTGAAAAAGCAACAGACAAAATAGAAGACTTCCCAAAAAATCAGTGATACAAACAAACCCAAGAACAAGGACAATACAAAGATGGTTCAATGCTGGATGCTATAGCAAAAGGAACACTGTTCTCAGAATGCTCCTCAGATTAAGAAACCAGCATGATGAGGAAACATGCAAACTGTATGCAGAAGAAAAGAAAATCTACAAAAAACTAATAGAAGAGAAGAAAATGAATTCACAGAAAGAGAGGCAAAAAGAGAAGCAGATGAAGCAGTGAAAAACCCATACATAGCAACAAGACCAAGAAGACTGACTCATACACCAAATATGAAGGAATTGGAAGACCACTTCAGTAAGATAATGAACAAACGAGGAATCCAAACACCCCCAAAGAAAGAGATACAACATCGAACCAAGGAAAAAGACAATGTATGGGAACCTCTAAATGAAGAAAATGTAAAAGAAGTGATAAAAACACTGGAGAACAGGAAAGCAGCAGGACCAAATAATGTACATAATGAATATATACAAGATGTGAAAGGGGCTCTCCAACACATATGGATCAAACTATTCAACAAATGCCTGGAACTTAGAAGAATTCCAATCCAACGGAGACACTTGATAATAAAAGTTCCCTACAAAGGTAGAGGCGACCCAATGGACACAAACAAGTACAGAGGCATACCCCTAGAAAATACTCAGTTCAAGATGTTTTCAAAGATAATCACACAAAAAATCAAAGCCTGTGTGGACAGTCACCTCCCAGAACCACACATGAGCTTCAGATATCAAAGATCAACACTTACAGCTGTCAGGCTTCTTCTAAACGACATTGGCAAAGCGCTACAAAAGAAATGAATGTTCTATACAGCATTCATAGACTTTACCAAAGCCTTTGACCTCCTGGAAAGAGATCTCATAGTCTGAAAACTGGAAAACACAATGGGAGAAGATAGTGTATGTGCAAGAATAATGACGTCAATCCTCAAATACCACTTAATCACAATATCAGACAACCTCTCTTTTTCGAACCTCATTATGCAATCAAATGGAGTCTTACAGGGTTACCCAATGAGCCCTTTGCTATGCATTCTTGCCACTGAAGAAGTACTGGGAATTGGAGAAAATGAAGAATATATATACATATATGCATAAACTGATGACATAGCCATAGGATCAACAGATATACAGAAGCTGCAGACTACACTTAAATGTAACAAAGACCAAAATGGTGATTTTCAGAAAAGGAGGCAAAAAAGCCAAGAATGCAGAAATCAACATCAAAGGACAAAAAATAAAAATCTCATCAGACTTTAAATACCTAGGGGTGACACTGCATACAACAGAATGTTCAGCCCAAGCAATAATAGCAATACACGACATCAAAAACGTCCACCTACTCAGTCTAGAAATGGACATAAAATTATTCAACGCCAAAATCTTGGCAATCCTGGCCTATGGGATGGAGGTTATATGGGACCACCTAACAGAAATAATCTAGAAACACTAGAAAAGGTAAAATCAGCTTATCTAAAAAGAGCATTAGGTCTCTCAAAGACAACAGGATCTAGACTAATGTATCTGCTAGCAAGAGAGACATTTCTAATCAAAGATATCAAACTTCAATATATGATGCCACACACCAAGGCTTCCAGGATAGATGAGATAAAGTATGGCCGGAGTTCTAAGGCACCGGAGCAATGATGAACCACTCACGGACAGCACCAAACTTTGAACTGCGACAGTCATAAATAGATTATCTATTCACGGCTTTCATCACATAATTTGCAAAAATAAAAATTATCATGACCCAACCACAACATGTGTGTGTGAACTGTGTAACCAAGCCTGTGAACGATATCACATAGAACTGTGCTGTGCAGTAAAAGAGTGAAATCTATAAGTGAATATCCAAAGATGTAAATTGTACATGTAAAATGTTAAGCAGAGTAACTATATATGGCTATTTGGCTGCAATTTATTAAATAAATAAATTCTGTGAGGGGGATATTGTAAAGGGACACCCTCCTCTAGCATTTTTTTTCCTCACTGGGAGTAGGAGATGCCAAAAAAATATTTACAAATTTCTAAACAGGTTAATATTGTCTCAACTATTCTTCTAAAGAACTGCATATGATTTTGTACACAATAAGGTATATTTCATGCTAAAATGTATAAATACAAAATAGTTTATTTTTGTTGTTACAATCGATATTTACTAACTCTGTACATAGAGTTAAAATTACATCTCTTATAGAAACATTTGAAATTACAAAATATCTGGCATACTTAAAATTCATATTATGAGTAGCACAATTGAATGATATTTATTATGTTTACTTCCAGATTTATTTATACGATATTGATATAAATTGGTGGAAATTCATTTGTCAAGAAAATTTGTAAACTCTTTTTAATATTGTTAGTACCACAGAATGGAGTAATACTTAGTAGCAGGCATGCCTCTGATGTGATCAGACATGTTTTTTTATGTTTGGTAATAACAATGTAATTTTCGATTTTGAAGTGAAAACAGTGTGATACAGAAAAATGTGAAAGAATAAAAATTACAGAAACAGAAATTACTGCTCAGGCAATACTTCAGCATTATTTATGACAATTGGAACCATGAGATCCTATAACATCAAAAATTTCAGCTTCAAGAGTCAGGCCCCAGATGTAAAGAACTGGAACTAACTACAAGAAAAGAAGATAAGTAAAAAGCTTATTGTAAATCTAACTCTTCTTGAAGCCTATTAAGAGAGTTACTTATGAAGTGAGTGACAATCAACAAATGATGTGAGGGAGGGATAGATTACAACTTCAAAGCATGATTTACCAATAATGAAAAGATTGTTGTTGCTGCTGTGGTCTTCAGTCCTGAGACTGGTTTGATGCAGCTCTCCATGCTACTCTATCCTGTGGAAGCTTCTTCATCTCCCAGTAATGACTGCAACCTACATCCTTCTGAATCTGCTTAGTGTATTCATCTCTTGGTCTCCCTCTACGATTTTTACCCTCCAAGCTGCCCTCCAATACTAAATTGGTGATCCCTTCATACTTCAGAACATGTCCTACCAACCAATCCCTTCTTCTAGTCAAGTTGCGCCACAAACTTCTCTTCTCCCCAATTCTATTCAATACTTCCTCATTAGTTACGTGATCTACCCATCTAATCTTCAGCATTCTTCTGTAGCACCACATTTCGAAAGCTTCTATTCTCTTCTTGTCCAAACTATTTATTGTCCATGTTTCACTTCCACACATGGCTACACTCCATACAAATACTTTCAGAAACGACTTCCTGACACTTAAATCTATACTTGATGTTAACAAATTTCTCTTTTTCAGAAATGCTTTCCTTGCCATTGCCAGTCTACATTTTATACCCTCTCTACTTCAACCACCATCAGTTATTTGGCTCCCCAAATAGCAAAACTCCTTTACTACTTTAAGTGTCTCATTTCCTAATCTAATTCCCTCAGCATCACCCGACTTAATTTGACTACATTCCATTATCCTCGTTTTGCTTTTTTTGATGTTCATCTTATATCCTCCATTCAAGACACTATCCATTCTGTTCAACTGCTCTTCCAAGTACTTAGCTGTCTCTGACAGAATTACAATGTCATTGGAAAACCTCAAAGTTTTTATTTCTTCTCCCTGGATTTTAATACTTACTCCAAATTTTTCTTTTGTTTCCTTTACTGATTGCTCGATATACAGATTGAATAACATCGGCGATTGGCTACAACCCTGTCTCACTCCCTTCCTGACCACTGCTTCCCTTTCATGTCACTCGACTCTTATAACTGCCATCTGGTCCCTGTAAAAATTGTAAATAGCCTTTCGTTCCCTGTATTTTACCCCTGCCACCTTCAGAATTTGAAGGAGAGTATTCCAGTCAACATTGTCAAAAGCTTTCTCTAAGTCTTCAAATGCTAGAAATGTAGGTTTTCCATTGCTTAATCTTTCTTCTAAGATAAGTCGTAGGTTCAGTATTGCCTCATGTGTTCCGATATTTCTACGGAATCCTAACTGATCTTTCCCGAGGTCGGCTTCTACTAGTCTTTCCATTCATCTGTAAAGAATTCAGGTTAGTATTTTGCAGCAGTGACTTATTAAACTGATAGTTCAGTAATTTTCACATCTGTCAACACCTGCTTTCTTTGGGATTGGAATTATTATATTCTTCTTGAAGTCTGAGGGTATTTTGCCTGTCTCATACATCTTGCTCACCAGATGGTAGAGTTTCATTAGGCCTGGCTCTCCAAGGCTGTCAGTAGTTCAAATGGAATGTTGTCTACTCTCGGGGCCTTGTTTCGACTCAGGTCTTTCAGTACTCTGTCAAACTCTTCACACAGCATCAAATCTCCCATTTCATCTTCATCTACATCCTCTTTCATTTCCATAATACTGTCCTCAAGTACATAACCCTTGTATATACCCTCTATATACTCCTTCCAGCTTTCTGCTTTCCCTTCTTTGCTTAGAACTGGGTTTCCATCCGAACTCTTGATATTCATACAAGTGGTTCTCTTTTTTCCAAAGGTCTCTTTAAGCTTCCTGTAGGCAGTATCTATCTTACCCCTAGTGAGATAAGCCTCTACATTTGTCCTCTAGCCATTCCTGCTTAGCCATTTTGCACTTCCTGTCGATCTCATTTTTGAGAAGTTTGTATTCCTTTTTGCCTGCATCATTTACTGCATTTTTATATCTTCTCCTTTCATAAATTAAATTCAATATTTCTTCTGTTACCCAAGGATTTCTACTAGCCCTCGTCTTTTTACCTACTTGATTCTCTGCTGCCTTCACTACTTCACCCCTCAAAGCTACCCATTCTTCTTGTATTGTATTTCTTTCCCCCATTCCTTTCAATTGTACCCTTATGCTCTCCCTTAAACTCTGTACAACCTCTGATTTAGTCAGTTTATCCAGGGCCCATCTCCTTAAATTCCCACCTTTTTGTAGTTTCTTCAGTTTTAATCTACAGTTCATAACCAATAGATTGTGTTCAAAGTCCACATCTGGCCCGGGAAATGTCTTACAATTTAAAACCTGGTTCCTAAATCTCTGTCTTACCATTATATAATCTATCTGAAACCTGTCAGTATCTCCAGGGTTCTTCCACGTATACAACCTTCTTTTACTATTCTTGAACCAAGTGTTAGCTATGATTAGGTTGTGCTCTGTGCAAAATTCTACCAGGTGGCTTCCTCTTTCATTTCTTACCCCCAGTCCATATTCACCTACTATGTTTCCTTCTCTCCCTTTTCCTATTGCCAAATTCCAGTCACCCATGACTATTAAATTTTCATCTCCTTTCACTATCTGAATAATTTCTTTTATTTCATCATACATTTCTTCAATTTCTTCATCATCTACAGAGCTAGTTGGCATATAAACTTGTACTACTGTGGTAGGCATGGGCTTCGTGTCTATCTTGGCCACAATAATGCGTTCACTATGCTGTTTGTAGTAGCTTACCCGCATTCCTATTTTCCTATTCATTATTAAACCTACTCCTGCATCACCCCTATTTGACTTTTTGTTTATAACCCTGTAGTCACCTGACCAGAAGTCTTGTTCCTCCTGCCACCAAACTTCACTAATTCCCACTATATCCAACTTTAACCTATTCATTTTCCTTTTTAAATTTTCTAACCTACCTGCCCGATAATGGGATCTGACATTCCACACTCCGATGCGTAGAACGCCAGTTTTCTTTCTTCTGATAACGATGTCGTCCTAAGTAGTCCACGCTCAGAGAGAGCCACTTCATTATCAAGCTGTGATGTGAGGCCATAAGACGCAAATGAATAAAATATATTTTACTGAGTAGTTTTACTGCAATTTTAAAAATTTTATGCAAAAAGTAAATCATTGTCTGAAAAACTGCCTCCAATCCCGGGAGGGGAAAGACTTACCTTAGGGGGAGAAAAGGACGGGTATACACTCGCACACACACACATATCCATCCACATCTGTATATGTGTGGATGGATATGTGTGTGTGTGCGAGTGTATACCAATCCTTTTTTCCCCCTAAGGTAAGTCTTTCCACTCCCGGGATTGGAATGACTCCTTACCCTCTCCCTTAAAACCCACATCCTTTCGTCTTTCCCTCTCCTTCCCTCTTTCCTGATAAGGCAACAGTTCGTTGCGAAAGCTTGAATTTTGTGTGTATGTTTGTGTTTGTTTGTGTGTCTATCGACCTGCCAACGCTTTCGTTTGGTAAGTCACATCATCTTTGTTTTTATATATATATATAGACACACATCTTGTTATATTGTCTATACTCGTAAATGTCTTCCATATTATTTGCTAATTGTCCATACAACCTAACCTACCTACACAAAGGCCTAGAAGATTCATTTACAAATGATTAAAAAAAAAAAAAATTTCCTACCGATTTAAAGTTACATAATGTATTGGAAAGTCAATCCCTCTACTTGAGGAAAAAAATGCATTTATGCTGAATGGCATTGTTTTTAGCAGTCTTGGCTAACAATTCAAAAATATCAGTCACAACACAGATCCACTCGACAGAGTCTCAAATATGTTACCCAGCACCCATGATCTCTTGCAAGCTGACTAGTCCAGCAGGGTACAGCCATACAGCTGTGTGGGGAATGGATCCACCCACATAATTCATCTTCCTCCCTAAAGTTCTCATCACAAGCTCCAACAGATAGGTATTTTCCTGCCTAGCATTCACATAAAATCCTGAAACATAGCTTTGTGTACTAAATACGCTGTTCAATATCTTCTTCACATCATGTGAGATATGCTCTCCTTGGTTATTTCCCAAAGACAGTTATACGGGATTTATGTCAGGTGTGATTAAATAGTGTTCCCATATGAAACATTAATAAACAGAGTTAAATGCAATTAAAAATGGGCTAATAAGGTACTACACACAGATATGCTCAGATATTATTCCTAATTTTTGCAGTACAAATTATGAACATTGTCCCATCTCAAAATTGTAAAATGATCTACTCATTTAGTCATGAGTCATACATGTATCAAATTCTGAAGTACCTATCTACTACAGAACACAACTATATAGTGCATCATAGATTTTAACTCATTCAGTAGATGAGACAGACCTTTAAAAATCACATCATCTTACACAATAAATTCCAGTCAAGCAAAACACAGTTATCTAGTCTTATGCATATACAGATCGATTTAAACTCAGTCAATGGATAAGACAGAACTCTAGAAACTACATGATCTTACACACAAAATTCATGACAATGGGAAAAAAGTAGATGCTTATGGATCATGTCTATATGCTTTCAGTTAAGTGATATTGTGTAATTGAAACAATTTTTCAGAATTAGGGCACACAAGCCTGTGTGCATTAGGGAGTGGATTTTCAAGAATTTTGAATGGTCCTATATAAATATTGAAAAATTTCTTTGTCTTTGATGCCAACACTTTAGATTTCTCTTTTGCTTTCACCAACACAAGATCTCCTACCCCAAACTTAGAAAATCTACCTTTATCATCATGTTTCTGCTTTCTCCTATCCCCCAGTTTTTTCATCATCTCCCTAACACACTCTTCCCTGTCTTTTGATAACAGAAGTTTGATTGGTGGAAATTCAACATTTTCAGAAATAAAGTTAGCTGGTCTGTGATTAAACATGATTTAAAATGGTGAAAGCTGGTTGAAGAAGGTTGTAAGCTTTTCATAATATCCTTAAAATCACTGACAATCTATCCAAATGGTATGATTCTTACTACAATATGTCCTAAACAGTCATCCCATCTCTGTCATGTATTGCTGCAGGGTTACTGTAAGGACAGTACACCGAGGTTACAACATGTCTCATTTTTGTGTGACCAACAAAATCTTTCCAAGTTTGTGATGTAAACAGAGAACCATTATCAGATAAAATTGTTTTATGAATACCCACCTGATGAAAATATGTGTTGTCAAACTTAGAGATGATTTGCTTACTGGTAGCTGTCTTAAGAGGAAACAGCTTTATGAACTTTGAAAATACATCAACCACCACTAAAACATAACAAAATACATTCTTAGACTTAGGTGAAGGTCCATAAAAATCCACAGACATGTGGGCTGTATGTTTTGCACTTGGCCTCTACTTATTTGGTTACTTACCTTCACTCTTTGACATCACTCACAGCTGGCAATCTTCTCCTTGATTCTCCTTCCCATGTTATAAAAATAGATGCTTTCCTGAATCTTTTGTGTGTATTTGGTTGATCGACAGTGACCAAAACTCTCATGTGTGTAAGTAATTAAAGTATCAATACATTGTTCTGCACAACATAGTTTCCAATCCTCTGAGTCAGTCTTATGTCTCCTGAATAAAATACCCTTGCGTAATTTATCATCTTTTCCCTCTTTCACACCTCTCAAGCACATAATTTTAAACTTTTTCTATCCTTCTCCAAAGCTGTTAGATGATTCACTTCCTAAAGATAGCCTAGAGAAAGCATCAGCAACTGCATTGTATGTGCCCATAATTGAACTGTTGTAAAAACATAGCCCAACAATTAATTACGTTATGGTACAGCTTACACCCATGAAGATAATGTAATGCTTTGTGATCAGTATAGATGATGACTTTGTGCCATAGTGAATAATTTTTAAATTTGTTGAAGCCAAAAGTTCTTTTTCATTTACAGTGTATGTCTTTTCATGTTTTACAGTACTCTACTGACAAACACAAGAGATCTATGTTTAATAACACCATCAACTTCAACATCCTGAAATAATGAGCACCCAATCCAACATGACTACTGTCTATCATAATAAAAAAAGAAAGAGACAAAACTGGTCTGAACAATATCTGACTTTGACATAACTGTCCTTTAATCTCATCAAAAGCATCCTGACATTCCTGATTCCAATCCCAAATGGTATTCTTCTTCAAAAGTTCACACAAGCATGGAGCATTCAAAGCTTTTCTTCTACAAAACTTTCTATAAAATCCAATTAATCCAAGAAATGATTTAAGCTGTTTTTTGTTGCAAGGAGTAGGAAAATTAGCAATGACATCAAATTTCTCTTTATCAGGTGCAATTCCTCTTTCAGGTAAAACATGTCCTAAAAATTTAACTTCTTCCACACCAAATTTGCACTTATCTATTTTCAAAGTCATACCTCCTGATTATAAGTTTGAAAACACATCTGTTAACAGATCCAAATGTTGTTCCCAAGTCCCTCCTGTGACCAGAGTATCATCAACATACCAATTGATTTTTAACTCATTTCACTTTGCAAGACAGAATCCAGAGCTCTTATGAATACAGCTATGGATACATTTAGACCAAAGGGCACCACACAGTATTGAAAACACTTATCTCCATACAAAAATGCTGTATACTTTCTAGAATTAATTTCAAGTGGGATCTGGTGAAATCCAGAAGTCAAGTCCAAACTACTCATGTATTTTACATAGTCAGATTTGTGCAACAGCTTGCCCATGTTCTCAGGATGATCATTCTCTCTGATAAGAAATTTACTAAGGTGTCTGCAGCCCAAAAAAATTCTCAATCGACCATTTCTCTTACTTACCACAACTAAAGGATTATTGTAAGCACTCCTACTTCTCTCAATTACACCCCATGGTACTTTTAACAGTTGAGTCATGCTACTCTGGAAAGAGCTATAATGGAGAGATCCATGTTTGTCATTGTGATGTGAAGATGAAGAATCTATCGGACATCATTTTCCCACAAACTGCATTAGACGGCAGGTCTGTTATGATTTGAGGAGGCAACAGGCTAAACAGGAAAACACAGCTTGTTTTGTGCCACCTCCAGCATTGAATGACTGGTGCTGTAGGGATGAGACAGCCGAGCCGTACATCATTCTGAAGGCAACAGCACTCGGACCAAGCTTTGCACTGATTTAGGACAACACTCGGCCCCAGTCTGTTTGGGTCGTTCGAGATCTTTCCGGTACAGTATGCATCCAGAAGATGTAATGGCCTACCAACCACCCTGTCAAAAGCCCAACTGAACATGTGTGGAATTTCATGGGTTGAAGGATAGGGCATATAAATCCACAGCCAGTACAAGTTGAGGAACTGGTCGATGCATTAGAAAATATCTGTAACAACATTCCAAAGGCCTATATCTATTCTTTTCTCAGCAGCTGCAGTTCCCAATGCCAGGCTGTCATTATTTCTAGAGGTGGCGTCACTTGTTACTGAAAATTCATTCAAATCATTAAAAGAAGTCACGAAAATCATTTGGGTACCTTTTTAAGCCCTGAAAATGATTTGATAATTCATTGGAACAAAACAGCTGAGTGGCGTTAAGCTGGTGCACAAGTAGTTGCCGCGCAGGATTAGCCGAGCTGTCTAGGGCACTGCAGTTATGGTCTGTGAGGCTGGTCTCGGTGGAGGTTCGAGTCCTCCCTCGGGCATGTGTGTGTGTGTGTTTGTCCTTAGGATAATTTAGGTTAAGTAGTGTGTAAGCTTAGGGACTGATGACCTTAGCAGTTAAGTCCCATAAGATTTCACACACTGAAAACCTAAGGGATGTCAAAAGGATTGCCTACGTTGCGAAAAGCGTAAACACCCTTTTCTGCTTCAGATCACGTTCAGATTTCGTCTAATGGTTTTGAAACGTTCCTAGTGGCCCAACCCTATATACCAGAGAAGCATGGTTGCAGCCACACGATGTCAATTGGGAGAAGTTGAATTGTCCAGAGGGCGTCAGCAGTGCCAAACGTTGTCAGGAACATAGTTCTGTTGCACAAGTCTCTGGAAATCGTCGTTTTCGATCGCGAAATGTGTGAAAGTAAACACCTCAAGAGAAGAGTGGTTTATTTCACGTCCCTTATGTCCCCCCTGCGGCGTTTTCGTGTGGATTTTGAACAGCGGCATGTCCGAAATTATTTCCTCGGACACACATAAGAAAACACATCGCAATGGTGTCCAGAGAGGGGGTAAGATGTGGCCAAGGGGAGTTGTGACACGGCCACAGTGTCGGTGGGCAGAATTGTGATGAAATTGTGTGCCAATATGACAACTTAATCCAGGAATGTCGCAGCCGCCTTCGAGCTAAATTTCGAACTTCTGGGGTGGAATCGGAGAAAATGAGCGGGCTTAAAAAAAGTGACTGTTTAATTTTGTTGTGCAGTTTACATCTGTTTCTGGGCGCGAGGAGAACAAACTGGATGATTTGCTCCACATATTCAGCAGTATACACGAGACGTCATTATTGCTGAGTGGCTGAAATGGTTGACATCATCTTCTAGTGTGAGGCTGTCATCAATCCAAGAGAATATTCTTCATTGGTTCAGTGTGGTCACGATTTTCCTTTCCTACCTTTCCGTCATTTCACCAAGACGTTTCTGTAGAAAGATACTTTACTAAACCATCTGCAACCAAACGTGCTTGCATGTCAAAGCCTGTGTAAAAGAAAATTTGGTTTACACGATAAGTAAAGTTGGCTCCAGTTTCTGAGAAATGTTCACATGTACTAAAATCAAAACGAATAGTGTGATTAACATACGTTAGTAGATCTACAAAGATTGTAGCGTCTGCAGGTACTGCTAGCTAACAAAGATTACATCAGGAATTTAGTAACGGTAAAGCCCCCATGCGAATACATATGTCACCGTCTTATTCTTTTAGTCTCAATCCTTAAATGGGTTGACAGCAATTCCCCTTCTACACTTTTATATCTTCGGTAAATCAGTTCAGAGTCTGTTGTCAGTCTCAATCTCAAATCTTGCTTTATCTGCCTTGGTATTTCACCTGGGTTCTTCCCAGGAATTTTTCCTTGTATTAATTTTACAGTGACTGTGTATAGGTGTCCAACACGTCGGTCCCTCCGTCACCTGATAGTCCACTACAAGACATCTTCAGTGCTCAATCTTTGTGTCCATGAAATTTTTAGGGTTTTTCTGCAACACCATGCCTCCATAGCATGTCTTTTCTTTTCTGGTTACACTATTGTCCATGTCTCCATGCCATATAGGGCAATGCTCTGCAGGAGTCCGCGTCTGTCAAACACTTCTCTTCAGAATTTATCAGAAATGGTTAAACTCGCGACGGATACTTTTTGGTTATTCCTTAATCTGCAACTCTTTTAAAGAAAAAATCAACAACTGTAAGGTAAACACACTATTTATTCTTCTCTTAACGTTCGATGTCACTGAAATGGACTGAGCCTAACATTCAAGTGACCAGCTGCAAAGTGCTTCTGTCGGAGCACAAAACTGGCGAATATGCTCCTCTTCAAAAGACTCTGACATTTTGGCATGTGGACATATTCGCCCTATTTTAACACACAACATTCTAAATCCTTGTACCCAATCTTCCTTGTGTGTCTCAATGGCACTTTCTCCTTTCTGTCTCTCCTGCTGTCACTGTCTTCATTCTTTTCTCTCGCTTTCCCTTACCACTGTCTCCTTCCCAGTGATTTTCAGTGTCTCTCTGGCCCTACTGCTTGTTGTCTTTGTCCCATTCTTTTTCTGTCCTGTTGCCACTGTCTCTTTCTTTCTCACTTACTGGCTGCTGTCCTCCTCTTCAACCACCGTTGTCTACTCTCGACACGTATCATTGCACCTGGTTTGCTTGAGGTTTTGACACATGGACTAGGAAACTTTATCATGTGGATATAGAGAATGGGGGAGGCGGACAAATTTTTTCGCGTTAAACTTCACTGATCTGGGGGGCGGGAGGCGGTGTGGGGACTGGGGTGAGGTTCAGCCCCCCCCCCCCAGACTACTTATTACCTACACTCATCTCTATTTTTCAGTACTGCTGTCTCCTCACTATTTTGATTCCACACCATCCACGTCTCTTTTCTTTGACTAACACAGTCTCTCACGACCATCACTAGCTCCTCTGGCTTTGGCTCACACTGCTATTGTCTTCATCCATCTGTCTTTCTGTTTTACTGTCACTTTCTCTCTCCCACCACCAATGTCTCCTCTCTGTCTTTCTCTCCCACTGGGACTGTCTCCTCTCTCTTCCACCATCACTATCTCTTTGCTACTGTCTTTCAGCACAAAAACCGCGATTATGTTCGCATGCCAAAATTTTTAGTGAGGAAGGCAGAATGTGGATTGAGGAGGTTGGTTCCCCCTTTTCCGCCAGAGTCCTTCAGAGAAGAGCTTATTCGCTTTTTTATGGTGTGACAGGAACATTTTTCAGCTGGTCCCCTTCTTTTCACTGTTACAGCAGAGTGTGCTGCTTATATAAAGCAAATAGTGTAGCTCAGTAAGGTTTTGACAGATTATTGACATACTGCTACACATGTACATACGTTAACACACCTATACAACAAATAAGTACGCTAAATGTAACTTTAAAATAAAATCGTCTTCCATTTAATGCAAGTTCACTTTATACTACTTTACATAAAAATGCACATTTTTAGGATACACCTACAGTATACCAAAAAAATATGGTGTGTGATTTGCAAATACAAAGAATTTCACTTGAATAAGTTTTTGTTGAACCGGACGAAAATACACTTGTCGGTACAGTGGTGGGTTCTTTACTTTTCTTCAGGAGGACATTGAATGGTTACTGTAACAATACAATATTATTTCGCTTTATTATAACACAGATAAGAAGAATTACTTAACCTGTACACTCCATTTCCACAGGAATGTCATGAGTATTTACAACTGTCTCTGAACATTAGGAACATGGTAAAATTTACTTAATCAAATAAAAAATTCAGAAATGTTTTCGAGAGGACTGAGTTTATAAAATGACAATTTGAGAAGAGAAACACATGAACACGGTAATAGCATATCTTTAGATACAGACAAAGAACAAGTCCCTCTCTCAGGGTACGTTTAACATTAAGTTTCAAGTAGAATTGTGCATAGTACACATATCACACAGCTGGCCTAATAGAAGAATGTGCTGCCGCATTAGTCGATGATCACAAACTGGAGCTGAGCGACACTGCGCTGAGCTGTAAGTAGAAGAGCGAGTACGATGGAGTAGCGAAACGTTTCTGATGTTGCTACGCCGATGTCGCTCACTGGTCTATGCGGTTTGCAGCTATTATCTTCTCTTGCGGTCGAGTTGTGAGGCATCAACCTCGTTTTGCCACCTCTCTCTCCTCGGACGACACCCAATTTTAGTAAGGTGCTTACATCACCAGGAGGCACCACCAAATACTCTCCAGCTCAAGAAAGCGTATACAGCTGTGATGTGCCCATCATGCACGAAGTCTTAGTGGTGAAAGAGTGGCGACTAAAAACATAGTTTGGTGATCTTCGAACCCTTGGGATGACACCAGAACGATTGCCATTTGTTCACTATGTCAGTTAAAACTACGTTTACGTTTCAAACTGAATATTACGTACATGTTTTACGTGCATATGTCGGCAAATTTGAAACTTTGGCTCTCGGTAACGGGTAATGATATCGAGAAAAGTGTCGAGGTTCCCCAAGAGGGTCATCTTAAGAATATATGGTAAAAATTTTGACCAAATGCCCAACCCCTCAGCTGGTACTTTTGATACGCTTTTTCGGCGTCTTCTCAGGAACGCATATGGACAAATGATGCTTTTGCAAGGTGTCTGAGGTCCCTCCTAGATCACAAATAATGCAAAAGAACTAACCGATTTGCTCAATTTGCATGGGCTGGAGGAAGGGTGCAATCTGTAAGTTTTGACCCTGTACCGTATGATAGCTACTGTGTGCCTGTTCTTCCATTAGGTATGCGAAAGATCACTAGTCCAAGAGCTATCTGAAACACTTGACCTCTTATCACAATTGAAAGAAAACAGCCCTCGGTCACCATTTTTAACGAATTATCCGGGTTTCGACACTGATAGGAGTGTCTTCCTCAGAATTTAAATCAAAGAATGGTCTATAACAGGGTCACAAAATTATGACTAAAAACGTATGATACAGACTACAAGTACGGAATCATCGTGAAAGACGGGTTTCAACACTGCTAGGAGTGTCTTCCTCAGAATTTAAATCAAAGAATGGTCTATAACTGGTCACAGAATTATGACTAAAAACGTATGATACAGAGTATAAGTACGGAATCATCGTGAAAGACTGGCAGTACTTATATGTCATTTATAAAATAATAAATATGCCATAAGGGCATTATCAAAAATGGTTCAAATGGCTCTGAGCACTATGGGACTCAACTGCTGTGGTCATCAGTCCCCTAGAACTCAGAACTACTTAAACCTAACTAACCTAAGGACATTACACACAGCCATGCCCGAGGCAGGATTCGAACCTGCGACCGTAGCAGTCGGGCATTATCACAAAGATATTTAAGATAAAAAAAACCTGTGATGGCGAACCACTTGCGCGGTTACGGGTTGCAAAAGTTTGTCTCACAGAGACACTGACACAAAATTTGCAAGAGCGAATAAAATTGTTGTTCGGCAGGGATGCAGTTCCTCAGTATTCTTCAATATACACGTCCAGGATGCAATGAACGAATGTAAAGACGCATACTGTGTAAAAGGAATAACAATCCACGAATAATTAAAAGTGCTTAGATTGCAGATGATATTATAGTGTTAACCGAACATAGAACAGTGTTCCAAAAGAGAGACGCTGTCTGATTCCTGTAAAGCTGATGGGTTATTTTCCTGTCTCGGTGATTTAACTTAACAAACATTAAAATTTGCGTCATTTTAGACCATCTACATTACCGAAAGCCTTTTCTAAATCGCTAAAGCTTACAAACAATGGGTTATAAATTCTTAGCATTTATTTTACTCATTATTCTGCAGCTAATTATTGCTGCTCTAGTTCGTCTGTCAGTCCTAAACCCAAATTGATCTTCAACTAGGTGTAGGCTTGATAATGCGACAGCCCGCGAAGCAAACATTTTACTGGAGAAGAATTCAGCAGTTTATCGTCGCGATGACTATCTCTTGGGGACGATCGCTAGATAAATTGCGCCGCCCGAATCCACCATGAAAGACATTGCAATAGGGAACTCTGATTTGTGCGTTCATACATCACGCAGACAGAAGGCCGATTTTGGCATACGGCTTCTATCGCCGGCGTTGGCTGAATTCCAACAGGGTCCTCTCTTCTCACTCGAACACTATGTCCTTTAAGGCTTTCTTATGGATCTTGCTTGTCATAGACAGGTGACAGGTTACATAAGTGCAATACACCACTTAGGCTTAATTTTCTTGAAACTGCTGAAAATTATTAACATCGAACTGCAACATGGTTTTTTTTAAAGGCGTCGTTTTCCGCTTTTTCCTGCCACTATTTTTGTAGCGCTATTGCAGTTCCGGCCTACGTGCCATTGACAACGTAAAATTCGGTGGACTATGGAGAAGTATCGACTTTCATATGAAACTTCTAAATACGCACTTCGCCCCACTAGTAATTTACGAAGCACAGAAAAGGTTTCCGACGAGAAAAACAAGCATCGTAATCTTGCTGTCTTTTCTTAGAACTAATTTAACTGTCGAGCTGGTGTTGTAAGGGACAATGATCTGAGCCGGGACACGTGATACACACGAACATCAGAGACCTGGAAACACACAAACACTCGGAGTCCCCAATGCATTCGGACGACCAGGTTACCTGTTACACAAAAATACTTCGCAAATCAAACTCTTGGTTTTTCTGGTATGATTAAATATATTTCACTTAGATACAGAACGCGCTAAGGAGCCTACACATTAAGACCAGCTGCTTAATAGCTTGTTTGTTCGTGTCTGGTACGAGATACATCACTGATTCTGTGTATCACGGATCCGACAGTTTGCTGGTAGGTCTGCGCAGGTATGAGGCACTACATGTCTACGCACAGGTCACGTGATTTGCGTAAATAACGGGCAGCAGATTTGTGTAGCGGTGATGGCACCCTGTTGGGTGAATCTGATCGCTGAGACATCAACGTGAGAAACTTCCTGGCAGATTAAAACTGTGTGCCGGACCGAGACTCGAACTCGGGACCTTTGCCTTTCCTTTCGCGGGCAAGTGCTCTACCAACTGAGCTATGCAAGCTCGACTCACGCCCCGTCCTCACAGCTTTACTTCTGCCAGTATCTCGTCTCCTACCTTCCAAACTTTACAGAAGCTCTCCTGCGAACCCTGCAGAACTAGCACTCCTGAAAGAAAGAATATTGCCAGGAAGTTTCATATCAGCGCACACTCCGCTGCAGAGTGAAAATCTCATCTACATCTACATCCATACTCCGCAAGCCACCTGACGGTGTGTGGCGGAGGGTACCTTGAGTACCTATCGGTTCTCGCTTCTATTCCAGTCTCGTATTGTTCGTGGAAAGAAGGATTGTCGGTATGCCTCTGTGTGGGCTCTAATCTCTCTGATTTTATCCTCATAGTCTCTTCGCGAGATACACGTAGGAGGGAGCAATATACTGCTTGACTCCTCGGTGAAGGTATGTTCTCGAAACTTCACCAAAAGCCCGTACCTAGCTACTGAGCGTCTCTCCTGCAGAGTCTTCCACTGGAGTTTATCTATCATCCCATTCTGGAAACATCAACGTAAATTCACTATAATGCTCCTCAAACCACTGTAGCACGGTTCTAGATCTGAAAAACGGTTATACTACAGAAAGATGACATTGTCGTCGGGGAAGACATCAAGTATGAAGGGATGCAGGTAGTTCGCAGCGGTCAGCTATCTTCGATTACTACCACAGGTTCCACGCAAGCGCAGAAGAGTGTCTCCCATGGCACAACACTGTTCCCGCCAGCCTACCTCTGTTACGCGCTGTACGTTTTGAGCTGAAATTCACCTCGTTGACAGCGCTTGTGGAGACGACCATCGGCCTAGTGTAGCAGAAACGTGATTAGCCAGAAGAGGCGACGCGGTTCCATTGATCGACAGTCGAATCCCAATAGTCCCGTCCCCACTGCAATCGCGATTGACGATGTTGCTGGGTCAACATGTGAACACGTAGTAGTGGTGCTGCGGAGCTCCATGTTCAATAATGTTCGACGAACGGTATGCTCCGAAACACTTGTTCGCGCACCAGCATTGTGCTCTTTCGGCAGAGGTGCCACAGATCACCATCTATCTACTTTACAGAGGAGACAAGCCTCGGAATCCCACGTTGTGTGAAGAGTCGTAGACGTCCAACCATTCAGCGCCTAATGGTAGTTTCACTGTCCTTCTACCTCATTCCGTAGATGATCACGACAGTAACACGTTATCGTTCGACCAGCTTCAACATTTTCGAGCTACTCGTCCACAGGCTCTTCTGCCCTTTATCAAATCACTTATCTCAATGGATTTTCCCATTTGTAGCCATATCTGCGCTAGTGTGATCCCCATCCATGTCTCCTCCGCCTGCTTGCTTTTGTTACCGCTTCGCGTGACAACAACCGCCACCAGGCGGCATCCAACGTCGCGGTGGGCAGTTGTCATAATGTATTAGCTTGTCAGTGTACTGAAATGAAAACAACGAAAATATTTCAAAATGTGTGTACTTGTTTTCACTTTAATTTTGAGAGAAACTTTTGAAATGCTTCAAATCTATTATTATACACTACTAGCCATTGAAATTGCTACACCAAGAAGAAATGCAGATGATAAACGGGTATTCATTGGACAAATATATTATACTAGAACTGACATGTGATTACATTTTCACGCAGTTTGGGTGCATAGATCCTGAGAAATCAGTACACAGATCAACCATCTCTGGTAATAACGGCCTTGATACGCCTGGGCATTGGGTCAAACAGAGCTTGGATGGCGTGTACAGGTACAGCTGCCCATGCAGCTTCAACACGATACCACAGTTCACCAAGAGTAGTGACTGGCGTATTGTGACGAACCAGTCGCTCGGCCATCAATGACCAGACGTTTTCAATTGGTGAGAGATCTGGAGAATGTGCTGGCCAGGGCAGCAGTCGAACATTTTCTGTATCCAGAGAGGCCCGTACAGGATCTGCAACATGCGGTCGTGCATTATCCTGCTGAAATGTAGGGTTTCGCAGGGATCGAATGAAGGGTAGAGCCACGGGTCGTAACACATCTGAAATGTAACGTCCACTGTTCAAAGTGCCGTCAATGCGAACAAGAGGTGACCGAGGCGTATAACCAATGGCACCCCATACCATCACGCCGGGTGATACGCCAGTATGGCGATGACGAATACACGCTTCCAATCTGCGTTCACCGTGATGTCGCCAAACACGGATGCGACCATCATTATGGTGTAAACAGAACATACATTCATCCGAAAAAATGACGTTTTGCCATTCGTGCACCCAGGTTCGTCGTTGAGTACACCATCGCAGGCGCTCCTGTCTGTGATACAGCGCCGAGGGTAACCCCAGCCATGGTCTCCGAGCTGATAGTCCATGCTGCTGCAAACGTCATCGAACTGTTCGTGCAGATGGTTGTTGTCTTGCAAACGTCCCCATCTGTTGACTCAGGGATCGAGACGTGGCTACATGATCCGTTCAGCCATGCGGATAAGATGCCTGTCATCTCGACTGCTAGTGATACGAGGCCGTTGGGATCCAGTACGGCGTTCCGTATTACCCTCCTGAACCCACCGATTCCATATTCTGCTAACAGTCATCGGATCTCGACCAACGCGTGTAGCAGTGTCGCGACACCATAAACCGCAATCGCGATAGGCTACAACCCGACCTTTATCAAATTCGGAAACGTGGTGGTACGCATTTCTCCTCCTTACACGGGGCATCATAACAACGTTTTACCAGGTTGCGCCGGTCAACTGCTGTTTGTGTATGAGAAATCGGTTTGAAACTTTCCTCATGTCAGCACGTTGTAGGTGTCGCCACCGACGCCAACCTAGTGTGAATGCTCTGAAAAGCTAATCATTTGCATATCACAGCATCTTCTTTCTGTTGGTTAAATTTCGCGTCTGTAGCATGTCACCTTTGTGGTGTAGCAATTTTAATGTAAGTACTCTTCTAGACTCTTGACGCAACCTTGTTAGAGGCAAAACCAATTTCATGATTCATGTTAAGAAAGGTCATGGTATACAAGCCAACTTCCTTTTAACTGTAACTCAATTTGTTTACAACGTCCGACTGTACGAGAGACTTGCAGGAACTTACATATTCATGTGGGAAGTGAAATTTTTGTTGTGTGTGGAGGTCAAATACATCGTTAGTTGACGAAAAGTAAAGTGTGTATGTCTACTTATTTCATAAGTAGAAAGAGTCTAAAAATTATTCGATGGAGAAGAATTGAAGAAGGTTTCCAGCAGCCAGCTATTCAGTAAAGAAGAGTGGCTGCAAATTGCAAGTAAGTCATCTCGTAAAGAAGTTATAAGTAGACTGGCTATGTAAGTAGGCTGTTCAGGTTTTTATATTGGTAACGCCACGTAGCGCTCGGTATGAAAGTCACTGGATGTGCGTGTGCAGTCTGTGGCTGGTTGGCATTGTTGTAATATTCGCTATTGTAGTGTTGGGCAGTTGGCTGTTAACAGCGCGTAGCGTTGCGCAGTTGGAGGTGAGCCGCCAGCAGTGGTGGATGTGGGAAGAGAAATGGCGGAGTTTTGAGAGCGGATGATCTGGACGTATGTCCATCAGAAACAGTACATTTGTAAGACTGGAGGTCATGAACTGCTATATATATTATGACTTTTGAACACTATTAAGGTAAATACATTGTTTGTTCTCCATCAAAATCTTTCATTTGCTAACTATGCATATCAGTAGTTAGTGCCTTCAGTAGTTTGAATCTTTTATGTAGCTGGCAGTAGTAGCGCTCGCTGTATTGCAGTAGTTCGAGTAACGAAGATTTTTGTGAGGTAAGTGATTTGTGAAAGGTATAGGTTAATATTAGTCAGGGCCATTCTTTTGTAGGGATTATTGAAAGTCAGATTGCGTTGTACTAAAAATATTGTGTGTTAGTTTAGTGAAGATCAGAATAAGAGAGAAATGTCTGAGTACGTTCAGTTCTGCTCAGCTATTTGAAAATCAAATAATGTAAGACGTTTATCAGCACAGTAATTCATTTATAATTTTTCTAAGGGGACGTTTCAAAGTGGAAGGTGATTTGGGGGAAGCCGATATAACCCAGATCCACACTCACACTTTAAGTCGTCAGAACGTTAGAACCCCAGGGTGATATTTGACAATAAGTATACAAAATGTATTATAAGTCAAACGACTGATAGCTTCAGTGCAATTCTGTAAAGGTAGATCCCTTTAATATTTAAAAGAAAGGCATAATTCATTAGTAAATACATTGTTGCATTATCAGTCTGGATATGGAGGTCACATCTTTATTTTAACGATCTGAAATTAACTTCCGTATAATTAAATGCACTGTATCCAACAAATTAGAGAACATAGCTAGAAAACACTATGAATATTTTTGTTCATATACACTCCTGGAAATTGAAAAAAGAACACCGTGAATTCATTGTCCCAGGAAGGGGAAACTTTATTGACACATTCCTGGGGTCAGATACATCACATGATCACACTGACAGAACCACAGGCACATAGACACAGGCAACAGAGCATGCACAATGTCGGCACTAGTACAGTGTATATCCACCTTTCGCAGCAATGCAGGCTGCTATTCTCCCATGGAGACGATCGTAGAGATGCTGGATGTAGTCCTGTGGAACGGCTTGCCATGCCATTTCCACCTGGCGCCTCAGTTGGACCAGCGTTCGTGCTGGACGTGCAGACCGCGTGAGACGACGCTTCATCCAGTCCCAAACATGCTCAATGGGGGACAGATCCGGAGATCTTGCTGGCCAGAGTAGTTGACTTACACCTTCTAGAGCACGTTGGGTGGCACGGGATACATGCGGACGTACATTGTCCTGTTGGAACAGCAAGTTCCCTTGCCGGTCTAGGAATGGTAGAACGATGGGTTCGATGACGGTTTGGATGTACCGTGCACTATTCAGTGTCCCCTCGACGATCACCAGTGGTGTATGGCCAGTGTAGGAGATCGCTCCCCACACCATGATGCCAGGTGTTGGCCCTGTGTGCCTCGGTCGTATGCAGTCCTGATTGTGGCGCTCACCTGCACGGCGCCAAACACGCATACGACCATCATTGGCACCAAGGCAGAAGCGACTCTCATCGCTGAAGACGACACGTTTCCATTCGTCCCTCCATTCACGCCTGTCGCGACACCACTGGAGGCGGGCTGCACGATGTTGGGGCGTGAGCGGAAGACGGCCTAACGGTGTGCGGGACCGTAGCCCAGCTTCATGGAGACGGTTGCGAATGGTCCTCGCCGATGCCCCAGGAGCAACAGTGTCCCTAATTTGCTGGGAAGTGGCGGTGCGGTCCCCTACGGCACTGCGTAGGATCCTACGGTCTTGGCGTGCATCCGTGCGTCGCTGCAGTCCGGTCCCAGGTCGACGGGCACGTGCACCTTCCGCCGACCACTGGCGACAACATCGATGTATTGTGGAGACCTCACGCCCCACGTGTTGAGCAATTCGGCGGTACGTCCACCCGGCCTCCCGCATGCCCACTATACGCCCTCGCTCAAAGTCCGTCAACTGCACATACGGTTCACGTCCACGCTGTCGCGGCATGCTACCAGTGTTAAAGACTGCGATGGAGCTCCGTATGCCACGGCAAACTGGCTGACACTGACGGCGGCGGTGCACAAATGCTGCGCAGCTAGCGCCATTCGACGGCCAACACCGCGGTTCCTGGTGTGTCCGCTGTGCCGTGCGTGTGATCATTGCTTGTACAGCCCTCTCGCAGTGTCCGGAGCAAGTATGGTGGGTCTGACACACCGGTGTCAATGTGTTCTTTTTTCCATTTCCAGGAGTGTAGATACTGACCATGAAATTTAAAATTCTGAAACAGAAAACAAATCAAAACACTTGAGTAAATATTGTTGCTTGCTTATAACGGTAACCAGCAAATTACTACTTATTAATACCGCCCAAAGCGGAAAAACGTGAAATATGTGAATACATCTATAGCACTTTGGTGCTTACAGTCATTAGTTTCTCGTCATGTTGTTGGAGTTATTGCATTATAGTCGTGTGTATTTTTTCTAGTCGATTGGAATTATTAAAATTTAATAAAATGTGTTTAGGAAGCTACATTTTTTTTGAGGTGGAAGGGCAAGGTATAACCAGAGCAAATATCCGACGAGAACAACATGGGAGACCTCCCAAAACAGCCTCAGATTAGCCGTAAACAGTCTTTTAAGAGATTTGGATTGGACATAGGTCGTCCTTGTCTCCACAGTTTGACATAGCTTTGAGGAACCAACGAAGCTAGACTGCTGAATAAGTAATTCTGTGTTGAGCTGTTTTGCACCCAACGGAGTATGAAGGTCGATTCATGGAAAAGAAATCTGTCCGACCTTCCTATTTCACGCTAATTTCCTGTCTTCTAGCGCCGAAAATGACATATTCTCTTATGTACTAAATAATTAGGGCCCATAAATGATTTATAGATGAATACGTCATCGATGTAGCAAGGCGGCGTTTTTCAGAGTCTACTACAGCTGTAAAATTATGATCTCGGCAAAGCGTGACGGATTTTCATTGACCACAGACAAAAAGTAAACTTGTGTTGTGCAGTGGAAGAGTGGGCGTTCTTGTGGAATTTAGAGACAAATATTGAGCCCTTACATTGCAGGCATGTTTATTTTGTGCTGCCAATACTGTGCTGCCAATACCACGATAAGCTCCCCTTTTTGCTGGTGCAGGCAGTATCGGAGAAAAACAGCGCTTGTTGTCAATATTTCTGCGTTTTTCACCTCTTCTTCTGAGTAAGCGAAAACACGAGTAATGGTGCAAACACTGAGGGAAGAATTCGGCGCTGCCTCCCCGTCTCCCCCCACCCCACTCCCCTCTCCTTGGCCGTCCTAATGGGGGGCAAAGTAAGCCTCCTGCCCTTCCCGACAGCCACCGCGCGAAGGGTCAACATATCGTGGCCAAACGGTAGCTGTTGGAATCTGTGATCCAGGATGTTGAATGGTCTCTTCCCGTAGTTCCATTAAATCTGCAGCAGGAAGAAGCTGGG
The DNA here is from genome assembly GCF_023864345.2 of Schistocerca serialis cubense. NCBI lineage: Eukaryota > Metazoa > Arthropoda > Insecta > Orthoptera > Acrididae > Schistocerca > Schistocerca serialis. Next base: position 300,717,074 of record NC_064638.1, read on the forward strand.
GATTGACGACTCTTGTTTTGACAATGTTCTGTAAAGGTCAATATCTGCCATTACTGCTAAACAGCTCTGAAATCAACGCCCTGCCATGTAAAAGGCATAATTTCCTGCGGATTGCTAGACAACCGAATAAAATTCATGTTATATAATTGTAATTGAAACCACCTTATTTCCTAACGCAATCAACAATGCCAGATCTACCATTTTGTACATTCATTGACAATTATATCCAGAAATGTGAGAGACCTGTAATGCATGAAAAGCCTGTACCCCAGATTCGGGGAGGCGGTAGATAAGTGCTCCCTGCTGACACCCCGCCCCCACCCCTTCCTCTCATGGGTTCCGGTACTCTCGCATGAACATTCACCAAACGAGATCTTTTTCAGCTGCTTTAATGGTGTCGTGTTGGCCAACCTCTTGCGGTTTTCGAGTCTTATACTCAGCTACCAGCGTAGGCCACAAATCATCGATCCAGGCGAGCTTTTTCCATGCTTCAAGCGTTCAATGGCGGTGAACTGTGCCCTGAGATTTAAGGTGAAGAAAGGTATAAGTGGCAGTCCGGTGTTTCTGTACTTTACAGTGAGATAGTACGGCAGCTTAACGGTCGATGTTGTCCGTCACTGAGTTGGAGCATGATTGATAATGAGGTGACGAAAGTAATGGGATAGCAATACACACATATACAGATGGCGGTAGCATGGCGTGCACAAGATATAAAAGGACAGTGCATTGATGGAGCTGTCATTTGTACTCAGGTGATTCATATGAAAAGGTTTCCGACGTGATTATTGCCGCACTACGGGAATTAACAAACTTCGAACGCGGAATGGTATTTGGTCCTAGACGCTTGGGACATCCCATTTTGGAAATCGTTAGGGAAATCAATATTCCTATATACACAGTGACAAGTGTTTGCCAAGAATACCAAATTTTAGGCATACCAAATTACTGACAGCCTCCACTTAACGAACCACCTTTGTTGTGAGTACGCAGTGGTACTTGTATACCTACCTTGAATTCCTACTTCCCCTTAATAACACTAGAGTAGTATCTGTTTCTTCCATTAGCATGCAGCGTCAGCGTGGCTTGTACCTTTTCATCATTTGACAACTGCTGAGATTCTTTGTGGTCAAACATAAGCTTGTTAGGTTTATAGATTGTGTGATATATATTCAAGCTGTTGTGAACTTCTTCAAATAGTGACATATAAATTACCCATGGAGAGTGCTTGATAGTATATATATCCTCATTAATCTGTTCAATTCGCTGAAAACTCGTTCAAGAGGATTAGACTGTGGCGTAAACTTGGAGATAAAGATGCTCTTAATGCTGTTGTCTTTTAAGAATTTACGCCATTTGTGCCCTGTGTAGTATGTGGCGTTGCCAGATAAAATTGCCTTGGGTTTTTCCACGTGAGGAATGTTGTCACGTGAGAATCGTCTGATGATTGCGTTAGCAGTTGCACATTTAATGGAGTACAGCTTAACATGTTTAGAAAAGATGTCATAAAATGCTAAAATATATTTCACACCACCACCAACACTTGTTGGATGTGGACCAGTTATGTCCGTACTTACTGTCTCCAGAGGTTTGCTGGGTAATGCGGAATGTAGATCTGTCTTTGAAGATAGGTTCTGAGATTTAGATTTCTGACAAGATATGCATATTTTAAGTACATTGTGAATCTTTCGTCTCCTATTAGTGAAATAACAATATGTGCTAAGTTTTGCAAGGCACTTCTTCGTTCTATAATGTCCTCAAACTAAGCGTGTATGCCAGGTTAAGTCGTCTCAGAGTCCTTGGGAATACATACACAACAGTTAGAGCCATCAGGATGACGACGACAGAATAATACATCATTATATATTAGATAACGGCTAGACGGTGGATGATCAGGTTGATCTATGACTAAAGTTCTTACCTTTCTGTAGTGCACATCAGATTTTTGTAAAGCTGCCGTATTTCTACACAAATCAATGTTCTATTGGTAATATTGTTGATCCTGCATTATAAGTATTCTGTAGTCGTTCACATTTTCAAGATCAGTGTTACAATGATTCAAACCTTGTGGAAGACGAGACAAACTGTCAGGAATGATGTTCTCTTTACCTTTAATGTATACAATCTCAAATGAATAATTCTGCAGAGTTAAAGTCAAGCGTGATAATCTAGGATGAACTAAATTACATGTTAACAAAAATGTCAGAGCTTGGTGATTTGTATAAATTTTCGTGTTTACCATACAAATAACACTTAAACTTTTTGAAAGCCCAGACAATACAAAGAGTTTCAAGTTCACTGGTTGAATAAGTAAGTTCGCATTCACTTAAAGTACGGCTTGAAAACCCAGTGATTTTTACCTGTTCCTGTCGGCTTGGGTGGCCGAGCGGTTCTAGGCGCTACTGTCTGGAAACGCGCGACCGCTACGCTCTCAGATTCGAATCCTGCCTCGGGCATGGATGTTTGTAATGTCCTTAGGTTAGTTAGGTTTAAGTAGTTCTAAGTTCTAGGGGACTGACGACCTCAGAAGTTAAGCCCCATAGTGCTCAGAGCCATTAGAACCATTTTACCTGTTCTTAACTACTTGCAATAGGCAACAATCCAAGCCACTGCATGTCGCATCACTCGTCATACAAAAATCTAAACTAAAGTCTGGACGGTGTAAAATGTCTGCATTCACCAATGCGTGCTTAATGTTGGTAAAATCTTGCTGGCACCGCTCAGACCAGATTCATACCTGATTCTTCTTAAGTAAGTTTAGGAGATGCGTAATGTTCATTGGCTGCTTTGAGAGAAAACGTCAAAAGAAAGAGCAGAATCCTTCAATTGTTTTCCAGAGGAAAGACTAGGAAAATTCCTCATAACGTCCAACTTACCTGGATCAGGGAGTATACCTTTTGGATTAATTATTTGTCCAAAATACCTAATCCCACTAAAAGCAAATTTTGACTTCTTTAGGTTAGCTGTTACTCGAGCTTGTGTAAATTTATCCAGAATCCTTTCAAGGGTGTGATGATGTTCATTGCAAGTCTTAATGGCTATCAAAAGATCATCGACATAATGTGTAACAGTCTCAACTATCTCATCACCAAGCACATTATCCAAAGCAGTAATAAATACGTCTGGATTGACGCTCAATCCGAAAGGAAGAACACAGAACTGATATCTCATGAAATTATTTATTTATGTGGGCAAAATGGTTGACAGTGTGTAATTGCAGTTTGTCTGTAAGCTGTTTATCCATAGTGTTAACTTCGCCTGTATCTATTTAGTCATGAACCGACGGATAAGATATGACTTGAGTGGCGACAGCTTCGCCTGCAGCGTTTAAATGTTTGATTTCGGTTTGAATGTCTTTTACATTTTTTGTGTTTTTTTCCTGCTGTAAGTTCAATTCGAAAAATTTTGAGTCAAGATCAGACACTTGTCCGCTCAATCTCGTGTTCATCTCGTCTGCTCTTTCACACAAAGTGTCATTACAAGTTTTTAGTGCTATTAATTCAGCCTTAATCTCGTCATGTCGCGTTTTTAAAACTTTCATGTGTTCGTCAATGTCTTTTTTCTTTTCGGTCATCAGATTTTTGTTTTCAGTCATTTGGTTGTTAATAGCATCAAACATACTGGCAATATTTGTCAACTGAAACTGCTCTGCCCCGCCACTGCGTTTGACATGACGTCACGGACGAGAATGGGTTCTGAGATGGATGGATGAGAGTCTTTGGTGTGACGTCATAAGCGCGTGACGGCGTGTGAGATCGCTCTCTAAGTTTTCATCTATTTTTAGGTTTCAGATATTTATTTTAACTGTTTTTGTGATAATATTTACTATATAAGTGACTTATTAGTGGTTTCTTCATTCACCTCTGCATTTCTTGTGGCCTGATATTTGTGAGTGTTCCGTATCGAGCAACTTAACCTCTTACCCGTGTTTACATTCCGCGCTGACCAGTTGCAGCTGTAGCGGCGCATCGAAAGCTAAGTACTAATTAATTGTTCGTGTATAGTAGTTTATTTAGGAACTTTAGTAGTCTTCAACCGGTGTTCTTGGTGTTTTCCGGTGAAATAACTTCAGAAGAAATTTTTGCGAACTGCTTTCAGTTTTGTTACTGTCATTAGACGTTTGATTTTCTTTCTGTGTTACTATTTTGTTATATTCTCATTTGTTGTTGATTAATACTGTCAATAATAGTAGTTACTTCCCTTGTAGAGCAAGTTTGTGATAATTGTAGTCAGTTTTTAACATCTTCTTATTGTAGTAGCGGAACCTAGATAAAGTTGTTTTCTTGTTTCTATAATTGTAAAATTTTACCATGAGTGAGAAGTGTGGGCTTTGCCGTAGGTTCGTGAGTAGTGGATTACGGTGTGAGACTTGTTCGAAGTATTTTCACTGGGGGGAATGCAGTGGGGAAGCCAGTGGGCATTCTGGTGAGATCCTCTCCTGGAACTGCAGGTTATGTAGCAAGAGTAAGTTGATAGAGGAGCAGGAGCGTAAGATCTGTGCCCTTCAGGTGCAGTTGAAAAACGCACAGGAGGAGCTAGATAGGATGAGGAGGGAGAAGGGGGTTGGGGAATGGGAGCTGGCTGTTGGCAAGAGATCTGCTAGGAGAAGGAGATTTTCAGACAGTTTTACTATTGGTGTTTGTAATAGATATGACCAACTGTCAGAGTCTAGTGGAGAGGAATCTCTAGTAGCTGTAGATGTAGGAAGTATGCAGCAGACCTCAGCAGTTACGGTAGCTAGGACAGTTGCAAAGTCTAAGAGAAGGAAGAAGGTTCTGCTGTTAGGTAGTTCTCATGGTAGAGGTGTAGGCCAGCAGTTGCAGGAAGTTTTGGGGAGTGAGTACCAGGTCACCAGCATTGTGAAGCCTAATGCAGGATTGGCTCAGGTGACTTTTAACATAGGGGGGTTATGTAGGGATTTTACTAAAGAGGATCAGGTAGTGATTGTGGGTGGGGCTGGTAATAGTATTGATAGGGATGGGGAGTATGACATAGATGGTGACCTGGAAAAGATAGCCACTCAGACTGGCAACACGAATGTGCATTTCGTGGAACTGTTTCAGCGTCACGATCGGCCTCATCTTAATACAGCCGTCAGGCGTAATAACATGAGACTTGGGGGTGCGCTGATGACAGAAGGCATGAGTCACATTTCAGTGGTGTCGGTGGAGTCTATCAGTAGGACGGGTTTCACTAGACATGGCCTGCACCTCAACAGGTATGGGAAGGGGAGGTTGGCAAAACTTGTAGGTGACAGCATAGGTGGGGGTGGTGGGATCACTCATGGGAAAATTCCGGTAGTTGTGGGTGTTAGAGCTGTACCTTTTTTAGATTGAAGTCAGCTGATAGGTATTCCTGCTTAAGGGAAGTCTCTCTAACAAAGAAGCCACTTTCTACAAAGCTTGGGTATCCGATTAATGAGGGAATTAGTATATTTCATCAAAATATACAAGGTATTAGAGATAAAGTTAGTGAACTGCTTATAGATGTTGACTCTGAAATTATTGGTATATCTGAACACTTCTTAAATAAGGAGATAATTCAGAGGCTTCCTTTACCAGGATACAGGTTGGCTGGCAGCTTTTCTAGGAGCTCTTTGCGGTGTGGGGGAGTAGCCATGTATGTGAAAAACGGTATCCCATTTGAGTCAATTGATGTTTCAAAGTACTGCACTGAAAAGGTGTTTGAATGTTGTGCAGGTGTGGTTAAATTTAGTGGAGCTAAACTTCTTACTGTTGTTATTTATAGATCCCCAGACTCCGATTTCACAACTTTTTTGCTAAAGCTAGAGGAGGTTCTTGGTTCACTTTATAGGAAATACAAAAAGTTAGTTATATGTGGTGACTTCAATATTAATTGTATAAGTGATTGTGCAAGGAAAAGGATGCTGGTAGACCTCCTCAATTCATATAATCTTATGCAAACCGTATTCTTTCCAACGAGAGTGCAAGGGAACAGTAGAACAACCACAGACAATATTTTTGTTCATTCGTCATTATTAGAAGGGCATTCTGTTAGCAAAAAGGTGAATGGCCTTTCAGATCATGATGCACAAATTTTAAGCCTAAAAGATTTTTGTGCTGCAACACATGTTAAAGATAGTTACCAACTTTTTAGGAAAGCTGATCCAGTTGCTGTACAGACTTTTGTAAACCTTATCAAGGAACAAGAGTGGCAAGATGTTTATAGTGCTGATACAGTAGACGATAAATATAATGCTTTCCTCAAGACTTTTCTCATGCTCTTTGAAAGTTGTTTTCCGTTAGAACGTTCAAAACAGGGTACTAGCACAAGCAGGCAGCCTGGGTGGCTGACTAAAGGGATAAGAATATCTTGTAGAACAAAGTGGCAATTATATCAAAACGTTAGAAACAGTCAAAATCTAAATACAGCAGCCCATTACAAACAGTATTGTAAGGTGCTTAAAAAAGTTATTAGGAAGGCAAAAAGTATGTGGTATGCAGATAGAATAGCTAAGTCTCAGGATAAAATTAAAACCATATGGTCAGTCGTAAAGGAAGTGGCTGGTCTGCAGAGACAGGTCGAGAAAATAGAATCAGTGCGTAGTGGGGATGTCCGTGTTACTGATAAGTCGCATATATGTAGAGTACTTAATAATCACTTTCTGAATATAGCAGGTGAACTAAATAGAAACCTAGTCCCAACAGGGAATCATATAGCGCTCTTAGAAAAAAGTGTTCCGAGACTGTTACCTGAATTGCTCCTCCATGATACTGACAAGAGGGAGATTGAGTTAATAATTAAATCACTAAAGACCAAGAACTCTCATGGATATGACGGGGTATCTAGCAGAATACTGAAGTATTGTTCCACATATGTTAGCTCAGTACTTAGCCATATCTGTAACTTTTCCTTTAGGAGTGGTCGGTTTCCTGACCGATTAAAGTACTCGGTAGTGAAGCCACTTTATAAAAAGGGAGACAGGGATAATGTTGACAATTATAGACCTATTTCTATGCCATCGGTGTTTGCTAAAGTTATCGAGAGGGTTGTATATACAAGGTTACTGCAGCATTTAAATTCACATAATTTGCTGTCTAATGTACAGTTTGGTTTTAGAAATGGCTTAACAACTGAAAATGCTATAGTCTCTTTTCTCTGTGAGGTTTTGGACGGATTAAATAAAAGGTTGCGAACGTTAGGTGTTTTCTTTGATTTAACGAAGGCTTTTGACTGTGTTGACCACAAAATATTACTGCAGAAGTTGGAACATTATGGAGTAAGGGGAGTAGCTTACAATTGGTTCGCCTCCTACTTTAAGAACAGAAAGCAGAAGGTAATCCTCCGCAATATTGAGAGTGGTAATGATGTTCAGTCCCAACGGGGCACTGTTAAATGGGGCGTTCCCCAAGGGTCGGTGCTGGGGCCACTGCTGTTTCTTATTTATGTAAATGATATGCCTTCTAGTATTACAGGTGATTCAAAAATATTTCTGTTTGCTGATGACACCACCTTGGTAGTGAAGGATCTTGTGTGTAATATTGAAACATTATCAAATAATGTAGTTCATGATATAAGTTTGTGGCTTGTGGAAAATAATTTGATGCTAAATCACAGTAAGACTCAGTTTTTACAGTTTCTAACCCACAATTCAACAAGAACTGACATTTTAATCAGACAGAATGGGCATGTTATAAGCGAGACGGAACAGTTCAAGTTCCTAGGCGTACGGATAGATAGTAAGCTGTTGTGGAAAGCCCATGTTCAGGATCTTGTTCAGAAACTAAATGCCGCTTTATTTACCATTAGAACAGTATCTGAAATAAGTGACATTTCAACACGAAAAGTAGTATACTTCGCATATTTTCATACGCTTATGTCATATGGTATTATTTTTTGGGGTAATTCTTCTGATTCAAAAAGGGTATTTTTGGCTCAAAAACGGGCTATTCGAGCTATGTATGGTGTAAGTTCGAAAACCTCTTGTCGACCCCTATTCAATAGTCTGGGAATTTTGACATTGCCCTCACAGTATGTATTTTCTTTAATGTCGTTTGTTGTTAGCAATATTAGCTTATTCCCAAGAGTTAGCAGCTTTCACTCAGTTAATACTAGGCAGAAATCAAATCTGCATGTGGAATGCACTTCCTTGACTCTTGTGCAGAAAGGAGTGCAGTATTCTGCTGCATCAATTTTCAATATGCTACCACAAGAACTCAAAAATCTTAGCAGTAGCCCAAACACTTTTAAGTCTAAACTGAAGAGTTTCCTCATGGCTCACTCCTTCTATTCTGTCGAGGAGCTCCTGGAAGAGCTAAAAAATTAAGCAAATTCCAGTGTTACAATCTTGGTTTTCTTTATTTAAACTAACGACTTGTCATCTGAATATGTTTCTGATATTTCATTTTATCTGTTTCTACAATCGTGTTATAATTTCATGTATTGACTCGTTCCATGACCATGGAGACTTCTCCTAAATGTGGTCCCACGGAACAATAAATAAATAAATAAATAAATAAATGTAGCTATCTGACAAGTGGTCGGCATATTTACGAAATTTCCGTCACTACGCATATTAACTGCTGATTGATGGTTACTACTGGGGTCAACTCTGGAGTCATTGTCAATGTTTTGTTCAACGTCCAAGTTGGATTCGGTTTGCGTCTGTTGTCGGCAGTGCTCCATTTCTGCTAATTGTTTACGTGCCACCACCATACTACACGTAACGTATATTGCAAGAAAAATCTTTAAACTCGTTTGAGAATGAAATCATGAAATTAATTTCATATGGCAACGAATGTTGGCTTAACTGAGCAAGAATTGCAATTAATGGTGGAATAATTAACATTAATGGCTGCTTTCCAGTTTACGTTGCACGTGACACAATTCGGCCATTTTATGGGATGGTATGACTGTATTGTTGTAATAAACTTTGTGATAAAAATAATTTGGAATACGCAATCTTCCGCAAAAATGATTGCTACAGTTACGGAAAATTTTGACGAAGCTAGGAAGCAAGCTACAATAATTACTGAAAGCGCTTGGACTAGCGCGCTAACGTAAAAATTCGACGTCTTACCTTGGATCCAAGTATGCAGTGTAGATTTCAGGTTTCAGTGGTTTGTCTTTTTGTTTGGTCTTTACAAATATTCGATGGCAATGACTCGTCAGATATGATCCCGTTATCGATGCAACAAAGCAAATACAATAAAATATCCAGACACGAAGTCGCCAGTTTAATTTATTCGCTTTGGTTTCAATATATCAGACAACAAACAAATAATAATAGATAATGATAACAGTATGTGATCAAAGTATAAATTTCTAATGGTGCTTAACACAAACATTGGGTGCTTGAAAACGGCTTTTTGGGTAAGGTCCGTTCATCGTAAGTTTGACAGTGAGTGAGTCTTCTGAAAATATTTCTTTATGGGACTTCGTGGATTCAATAATTCCAAAGCATTGGTTCGTGCTGGACCATTCATAAGATCTGTAACACGAAACCTTCAGTCATACCCAGACGCCGTTTAATTGGAACAATAGCTTGCAACATAAGTGAAACTCAAGATTAAATAATATCACTGTGTTCACAAAATATTACACTAAACTAAATTACATAGACACTTACATTAATTCTACTGTTGTGTGCAACTATGAGTACGCCTAGTGAGACTGCACCTCGTAAAGTAGCAATAATGGCGGCGTGCCAAATAATTATCTGCAGCGATGGCAGATATGCATCCAATCTGGATTGCTACAAGAACAAGAAAGGTGCTGTCTTCTCGCCAAGAATTAGTTATGTGACTGGATTGGTGATTTCCTGTCAGAGAGGTCACAGTTCGTAGTAATTGACGGAAAGTCATCGAGTAAAACAGAAGTGATTTTTGACGTTCCCCAGGGTAGTGTTATAGGCGCTTTGATCTTTGTAATGATAGTAATTTTCGCCTAACAAACATTAATATACGCTCAATAGTACGCGCCTGATGGCCTAAAGTTATCGAACAATTGTAAAGTAAAAGAAATGAACCATCGCATAGCAGCGACAGAATCTATTATTCTTTATCTTTGCCGTTCTTGCGCCGTGCCTGTAAATCTCTATGTACATGTATCAAATAGTGATATAAAAAAGGATTCTGTTGTTTCAAGACAAATGAGGCATTGGGCGCCTCACCTTTTATTGTTTATATTCCATGAAAGGCGGACACGGATTTGGTGCGTTCCGCATCGGTATTTTATATTTTATGTGAAAATATTCAATAAATGTGCTAATTGTTATTTTTTTCAATAAGAAAACATGTAGTTTCTTGTAATTGATTACGAACAGACAGCATCAAGAGGACATTTTGACTGTTATGTATAAAGTATTTAACCATAAAGGTCATCTATTGTAATTTAATATGAAAAAGTACGTAGCATTAAAAAAAACGTGTGTTAAAGATAAGTGTTCTTATTTTAGTAAATTAACCTTGATGATTTCCGCCTCCTCACTTACTTGAATGATAATTATTTTGTGTTAGTTCATCATCAGTAATTACGATCACGCTGATGGGCCGAACGCAGCATGAGGTAGAAGGAACATTATCGTTTTCCTATTATTTATGAATCAACTCTTTTTTTTAATTGCGTAATGTTGCATTTCTTTTAAAGTCTATAAATCTTTTGGTCCCTTAGTGTTGTTCCGGGTACGATTACATCGCGACTGTAAAAATGCACAGAAATGATTATGTTTCTTCCGAACTATCTCAAATAAATCTATCTGCTGCTATTATTCAGGTATTTAATGCTGAATGTATGTTATTATAACAATGTAATCAATCCCTGATTCTGTTGCCAAGTGGCCCACCAAAATATTCACTTTTTCGACATTGTTTCAAAAAATATATAAAATAACAGATCTTTTTCTTTTGCCCCCCCCCCCCCCCCAAGAGCGACGCTACATGTTCCTTATCTACATAAACGATTTGGGAGGCAATCTGAGCAGCCGTCTTAAGTTGTTTGCAGATGACGTTGTCCTTTATCGACTAATAAAGTCATCATAAGATCAAAACAAATTGCAAAACGATTTAGAAAAAATATCTGAATGGTTCCAAAATTGGCAGTTAACCCTAAATAACGAAAAGTGTGAGATCATCCACATGAGTGCTAAAAGGAATTCGTTAAACTTCGGTTACACGATAAATCAGTCTAATCTAAAAGCCGTAAATTCAACTTAATACCTAGGTATTACAATTACGAATAACTTAAATTGGAAGGAACATGTAGAAAATGTTGTGGGGAAGGCTAACCAAACACTGTGTTTTATTGGCAGGACACTTACAAACTATAACAGATCTCCTAAGGAGACTGCCTACACTACGCTTGTCCATGCTCTTTTAGAATACTGCTGCGCGGTGTGGGATCCATACCAGATAGGACTGACGGAGTACATCGAAAAAGTTCAAAGAAGGGCAGAAATTTTTATATTATCGCGAAATATGGGAGAGAGTGTCACAGAAATGATATAGGACTTTTGCTGGACATAATTAAAAGAAAGGCGTTTTTCATTGCTACGGAATCTTCTCACGAAATTCCAATCACCAACTTCCTCCTCCGAATGCGAAAATATTTTGTTGACACCGACCTACATAGGGAGAAACGATCACCACGATAAAATACGGGATATCAGAGTTCGTACGGAAAGATACAGTTTTTCGTTCTTTCCGCGCGCTATACGAGAGTGAAATAATAGAGAATTGCGAAGGTGGATCGATGAACCCTCTGCCAGGCACTTAAATGTGATTTTCAGTATCCACGTAGATGTAGATGAAGATGTAGACAGTTGAACTGCGTAATTATTCTAATGTTTCAGCGGTTTCGCAGCACACTCGATTCAACTGTTTATACTAATTAATATCTTAAGTAATTCTTTTTTATATTCTCAACTTATATCTACGTTTTTGCAACATATCAAGGCCCATCCTGCAAATGTGCCTTTAAAGATCACAGCTGAGGTTCATTCTTTCGGTAAGGTGTCTGTTACCATTAACTCCTATATGATCTGATGGATGCTCTGTACCGATTGTTCGTCTGCATGTTTCCATATCAGCGCAACTGTACCATCTTCACCTGATGTCTTTTTGTTCTTCAGGCGCTTGGCGCTCCTTTGTGTTTGAAGTTTGAAACATATGGACGAATCACCGATTCAATATTTCTAACACAGTAGGTATCATCTACTTATCAACTGCGTTAAGAATTATAACTGCTCCTACTAAAAATGGTGTTGGCTAGAAATTTTGTGTACAGTGCACTTCTACCTATTACTTTGATCATGACATCAGTTTCCTATTAATTCAGATAGAATGAACATACCTAAGGGCTCAGTCAGTCATTAATATTATTAGACCAGAAGTAAATTCAACGTCTGTTCTTGTTGCCTGCTCATGAATTCGGCCTTGACCCGTAAATCTAGCAATAGCTTTTACTGCAGTCAGAGCGTAATAATAGTCGTTTTATGATGTTTCATGTAAATAGTGCAGAAGCGGGGACTCAGGTAACATAATTGTATAGCTGCTCAATAATGGCAGATAAACGTTACGTCACTATCTGAAACGTCATCGTAGAACGACGTTATGGGGTCTCGCTGTGCACATAATGCATTTGGAAGCACGTGCGCCAGAATTACAGCCTCATTACTCCGGGAATAGCTGTTTTCCCTGTTGGAATCGACAGAATCTTACTGAGAGCTGCGGGTGACGACATTTCGGCACTGACCGTAACTCGTTTTAAAACGGTTTGTATGTTTTCATGGGTTTCTGCAACTCCATGTTGCCGTGCTTTTGGATAATAAATAAAATTTTGGAGAAGGGCAACTCTTTGCGTATCCCTACCGGCAGGATATATTTTAGAACGGTTCTTTTATCTCCCAGTGCACGTTTTCGTATGTACACACAAAATATATGACTTAAATGAACTGTGGGATGAGCTGTTTTCATCTCCTGTTGACCATTTTAATAACTATTCTACATCTACAGCAATATTATTATTTTCATATATTTTATTTGCTGCCACTTACAGATGAGCTGCCACTTGTTTACTAACACAGGTCGTGTTTTGGCTGGCTCTGAGCACTATGGGACTTAACTTCTGTGGTCATCAGTCCCCTAGAACTTAGAACTACTTAAACCTAACTAACCTAAGGACATCACACACATCCATGCCCGGGGCAGGATTCGAACCTGCGACCGTAGCAGTCGCGCGGTTCCGGACTGAGCGCCTTAACCGCGAGACCACCGCGGCCGGCGACAGGTCGTGTTTTCACAGTATTACAGTGTACGTACACAGAATATGAAGCTTATTAGATTTCTCAATATTTTAAAAAAGTTTAACAATGTTGCATCTTTAAATGCTTGTAAACTTAAAACTGATTAGGGAACGGCAATGCTTAAAATTAAGAATTTATGTGTTAGAAGACAGTAAAATAGGAAGATATGAAAGATTTAGATTTACAGAGTGCCACCACCTATGTTGACCAGGAGAGAGTGCCTACAAATACGATGACGAGGCTGTCGCTTCTGGGCAACCAACCACAGCCCGATGTACTTGCTGCTACTCGATATGCGTGGGCGTGCAGCTCAGCAGAACTTCGAGCCTCTCGCGCTCAGATGGCGTGATCCTGTATCTAGGTGAGGTTACTCTTTAAGGTGAAATGAACCCTCTCGATACAGAAAGTTCTTCAAAGTATCAAACCTCCAGTTAAACGACACTGAAGAATGCGAATGCTCTTAAAGTTTCGAGGCGTTTTTTTTACGCGTCAAGAAGGCACATTCCAGCAGCGATACGATTGTTTTTTAGACTTGTAAATAGTATCAGTGTACATGAGAAAAATTCTTTAGCGTTGTGAAAAGATAAAGAAATAATTGGTAGTAATTATTCTCATCGCCATTTAAAAATGATAATATCTCATTCCAGTGGGTTTTGGTTGCCTGTAGTCATTTTTCAATGACTCACGGCACTGAAAGATTAATAAAATTCTTGTGGTGAAAAAATTCAGAAATGAATGTAATCTTTCGACAGTGACGAAGACAGGTTCTTTCCGTATGAAGAGAATGATTATTGAAAAATGAAGTTCGAATGGTTTGGTCACTGAACAATCTGACTGCTTTGAAGACAGCATTTGAAAATCATAAGAAGTACATGTAGTCCAAAATTGTTTTTCAGATAAGAAATTTCATGTGATATTGCGGAATTAAACGCAAATGGATGATTAATTTTTAACTTATTATTTCGTAAGCACGCAATATACAAAACGTACATGTTGCTTCTAACACGAGGAGACGGAGAAAGGTAAGTAAGTATGGAAGTAACAAGTTAAGCTAAAACTTAAGTTAGATAAAAACAAAATAAACTCGCCTATGCCTAGCCTCTCGGGTTCGTTCCCCTTAATAACTTACATTGATATTCAGACATAGAGTGACGGAAGTTTTATTCTTTTTAATTTTAAATACTGCGTTTACAAAAGTAAAAAAATAATAATTCTGTGTCATACTTTAGTTTGGAGTTAAAAAAGTAATGCTATAATGGCAGCGTGCTGTCCTCTATTTGTGCATGATGCTTACGTACATGTCACCTGTCAGAGTCATATCTAGACGTATCAGGGGTCCCATATCACTCCAACTCCACAAGCCCCACACCATTACAGAGCCTCCAACGGCTTGAACAATCCCCTACTGAAATGCAGGGTCCATGGTTTCATGAGGTTGTCTCCATAGCCATACACGTTCATCCGCTCGATACAATTTGAAACGAGACTCACCCGATCAGGCAATATGTTTCCAGTCAACAATCCAGCCTCGGTGTTGACGGATCCAGGCGAGGCGTAACGCTTTGTGTCGTGCAGTCCTTCGGCTCCGAAAGCCCGTATCTAAGACGTTTCTTTGAATGGTTTGCACCCTGACGGTTGTTGATGTTCAAGCATTGATATCTGCAGCAAGTTGCGAAAGCGTTGCACTTCTCTCACGTTGAACGATTCTCTTCAGTCATCGTTGGTCCCGTTCTTGCAGGATCTTTTTCCGGCCGCAGCGATGCCGGAGATTTGATGTTTTACCGGATTCCTGATGTTAACGGTACACTTGTGAAACGGTTCGTCGCTACCTCAGAGATGCTGTGTCCCATCGCTCGTACGCCGACTGCAACACCATTTTCAAACTCATTTAAATCTTGATAACGCGCCATTATAGCAGCAGTAAGCGATCTAAGAACTGCTCCAGACACTTGCTGTCTGAGGCGTTGCCGACTGAAGAGCCCTATTCTGCCTGTTTACATATCTCTGTATGTGAATACTCATGCCTATATTAATTTTTTCGGTCTAACGTACACTTGTTTTCGTGACACTTCCGTGACTATACTTTTAGTTCTAATTTTATGTTCGTTTTCGACCGTGCCGCTTTCGTCCGATCTGTTACCACTACTACTGTCGTCTGCCTTGCTAATAATGTCTGTGAAGTCATTCGTCGTCTCTGCCCGTTACCGCCTGTATTATAATCGCTGCAAGTACTCTTTGTACGCCGGCCAGGGTAGCCGAACGGTTCTAGGCGCTACAGTCTGGAACCGCGCGACCGCTACGGTCGCAGGTTAGAATCCTGCCTCGAGCATGGATGTTTGTGATGTACTTAGGTTAGTTTGGTTTAAGTAGTTCTAAGTTCTAGGGGACTGATGGCCTCAGAAGTTGAGTCCCATAGTGCTCAAGCCATTTGAACCATTTTGAACTCTTTGTGCAGCGCTCCGTACGTCGTTCAGACGGGTCCACAAGGCCTGGTCTCTGTGTTATGTCGATGTGCGAGTGTGTTAGTCATATTTCCTGCTACCAGAGACTGGAAGGACGTGTTTTGGAGCCCCTCTATTTCCACAGGTAGAATCAGCCCCCAGACCGAGGTCTAGATGCAGCACACACGTGGGGAAATAAACCATGTCCCGGTTGGGATTGATACCTTCCCCCATTGGTTCCGTGATGTCGGGGAAGACTGCATATCGCTACTGGCCTTTTTGTAGTTTCCCACTCCTCTTGCCACAAATTCAAATGGTTCAAATGGCTCTGAGCACTGTGGGACTTAACATCTGAGGTCATCAGTCGCCTAGAACTTAGAACTACTTAAACCTATCTAACCTAAGAACATCACACACATCCATGCCCAAGGCAGGATTCGAATCTGCGACAGTAGCAGTCTCGCGGTTCCAGACTGAAGCGCCTAGAACCGCTTGGCCACTCCGGCCGGCCGCCACGAATTCGCTCTCCAAGTTTTGAGCTCTCTTAAGATCTGTACTTCCTCCCCTAAGAGGTCTATCACTGTGTCTGGTCTGTTACGTCTGCTAGGTATATCTCGAGCGCTACGCATAGTGCCTCCGCCGACGTGGTGCCGAAAGCCCCCAATAATCGCAGGAGCACACTCCTCTGGCCGCGCCTTACCGCCTTGACACTGCCCCCAGTGCAGAGTCGATGTGCCTACATGCTGGTAACAAAACGTATTGTTGACTGTAAGAGAGTATAGTGGTATTTTCGTATTATACTCGTGGTTAATTTGTACTTAACTCTGTCAGTCCCGGCAAGTTTATGCAGTAACATGCATGCCTCTCCTGCAGCTTTTTTAAATTTTTTGATTGAAATTCAATTTCCGCTACAGGTAAAAGCCCAAATATATTGTAACCATATTAATTTTTATGCCGTTTGCACCTAGTTTAACTCTATGATTCCTTTGCAAATTTTCTTTCAACAATATATAGAGGGTTTTATTTCTGTTAATGGTTTGTATTACTGCTGGCGTTTTCGCTTCAAGCTTCTCTTTCGAGTTGGCCGTTATCACAAGAAGAGGTCATCAGTACATGCGACTACTTCTTCTGTCTGGTCGTATACTGCCATTGACGTTAGGGGCTATTCAACAATAATTATCCACAAGACAGGCATGCGAATCGATCCCTTCGCGGATCCCTTAGTGATATTTTGGATTAAAATATGATTCCTCGCTTCCTGTAGTGATATTTTTGATTACAATGTGATTCCCCGCTTTCTACTCAGCGGCAATAGCCAAGAAGACCATTGTTTAGATCCGTCAGGAACTGCAGGTCTTGAAAGCGTGCAAACATCAAGGGCTACTAAAACTTGTCGAATGCCCCTGCTATATCTGTTAATTCTGCTACTGTGAATTTCTTTTCTGTTCCATTTACTATTCAAACAATCTGACTAACCGCGTCATCTACCGATTTTCTGAGTGGGATAAGGCCCCTGAGTGCCCTGTCCGCCTGAACTGACCACAAAGAAGCCGGTCCTGGACTTTACCCAGTGAATGTAGAAGGCCGTTCGGTCGATACGATTTGGGTTGTGACGGAATTTCATCCACAGATTTTTTAATTATTAATGTGTATGTTACCTTTCAGGCTTATTTGTCCCAGACGGAAGGCGTCGTTAAGAAGTTTCTTTAAGTGTGGGGTGAATCGTGGTGCGAGCTGCTGTAACACTTCTCGATGAATTCCATTGGGGCCAGAGCGAAGGGACGGCCAACAGTGTTTCGAGCTGTCCTCCTAATTGCGTGTGTTAAGCTTCGGCAATCTGTAGACCGCCGTCGGGGAGGAGCTTATACAGCAGAAATCCATCAGTGCGTCTCCATCCCTGGGTTATTTCACCATTGTCCTGCCTCAGTATTGACAATACTAATGGCGTTTTTATTCTCTCGCCAGCCGGAGTGGTCGTGAGGTTCTAGGCGCTACAGTCTGGAACCAAGCGACCGCTACGGTCGCAGGTTCGAATCCTGCCTCGGGCATGGATGTGTGTGATGTCCTTAGGTTAGTTAGGTTTAATTCGTTCTAAGTTCTAGGCGACTGGTGACCTCAGAAGTTAAGTCGCTTAGTACTCAGAGCCATTTTATTCTCTCGTTCAAGAGTTTATATGTCTTATCCCAGTGATTGTCTGTCCGCGTAATCCTACCGGTGCCTCATTTTAGCTCGGAACGGCGTTTCCTGATGTTGTTCTTCAACCTATCCGAAATGCTCGGGTCTGACCCTTCTGTCTCTGGCTGTCACAGCACGCTGTCTCTGGAGTCCTTCCTTAGTCCGGCCAGTTCTCTTTCCAAGGTATTCTTTCCTCTGGATCTAGTGGTGGTGATTGGGTTGGCGGTATTCTGCATATATGTTAAAGTCATTCCGTACATGTGTCCTGTATTCTATACTACCTTCCACTTCGTGTAGTGAGAAGAAGAATAGTAAGTCACGAAGAATCATGCAATCCGCTTTGCACAGATTGTAGCGCCATTCAGACGTCATCTGGATCTCCGCGTCAGAACCATTGTCTGCTAGGATCACATTGTGATCAGTGTGACAGCCCCTCAGTCACCACCCGTTGTTATATGTGATAAAACGCTCTTCTACTTGTTACTGTAACGTCTATGTCGCTGCGAGCATCAGTTCGATTTGAATATGTGGGTGGTTGTCCGTCCTTTTTTGTCTTATACAGGCTGTGTTCGTGAAGTGTGTCTTCGACTACTCAGTCCCCTTCGTCTGTAGCCCCGACTTGCCAAAATGTCGAGATCGCATTTATGTCCGTCGTTATTACGAGTATTTTGTATGTAACGTATTGTGCTATCTGTCGGAGTATGTCTGTGCACGGTTCTATGTCGTTTATTAGGCGACGACGGAGGCGATCAGCCATGCATGCGTACCAATTACGACTTACAAATTATCTTAGTAAATGGTTCAAGACACGCTATCCGTCCATCCCGTTTCTAGGGCTCTTGAAGGCACACCATGTCCGTATGCACCTCTTTCAGTACCTTAATGAACTCCCAGGCGATTCTTGTGGCATTAAATTGTAGACTCCTAATTACAGATACTTACTGTACATGTAGTACACTCTCCAAATTTGGAGGGGTCGAAGTCCCTCTTCAGAAGGTACCTGTGTATTTTCTGTGTTGACTCCTTCAGCACGTCTTGTGCAAGCCTTAAGCATGAATTCAGGCAGCTCGTACGGCTCGGGTGAAAGGTTCCGGTTAAAAAATAATGTCATTCTGTCTGTTTGTTCCATTTTGGAAGAGCAGATCATGTTTCTGTTGGAATGATTCAGTCGCCATAAGTGTCGCTGTGCCGTCTGAACTATTTCTGTAGATTCTAGCCTACTTAGTAACATATTCATCGCTATATTTGTATAATTAATGTTATTCAAGCTGTCTGCTTGTTAGTTGCTTCCACTACCTTCCCTTGAGCTTTCCCTGCAGTGGTGGAAGCTTTTGACGGTCCTGTAGAAGGCCTGCTTGAGCAGGCGTTAGTAGGAATGAACTAGGACTTCTAGGTCACGCCACTGAGGAAGCACTGTGGTTGTTTTCATCCGGTAGTGGACGTTTAAGAGCCCCTGCTAGGGTGTTAGGTGGGGCCACGGAGAGAGAAGCACTTTGGGTAGTGACTTCGGTCTTTACTGAGTCTGTCGCCGCCCCTGGGGGTACTTGGCGTTAGCAACAAAAAGCAGAGGGCACCTTGGAAGGGGAGGGGGGGGGGTGAGGCACGTAGGATGGTGTTCTCGCGCTGACTTGAAACTGATGCACTGGTAACAGTAGTAGAGGCAACGATGGAAGCTTGGAGCACGGGGGAGCAAGTACTAGCAATTCCATCCTCAACCGATCTGACACTTGGTGAGACAAACTTAACTATATTATCGTAAGCATTGGTAACAGTAGCAGAGGCAACGATCGAAGCCTGGGGCACGGGGGAGCAGGTCTATCGATTCTATTCTCACCCGATTTGACACTTGATGAGACAATCTTAACTGCACTCATGCTCATAAACTATGGATAATGCTGATACATGTTGAAACAACGCTCTGGAGGGCGGTTTGTGGGTCTAAATCACCTCGGGCTATGACCATGCTGTGCGTTTGACGTGCGGTCGTCGCACGGTGGCACTGGCTGCAGTCCACATACGCAGAGATGTGTTGGTGCATGTCAGAGTACGGTGCAGCGAATAAGTGTGCGGACGTTTTCAGGCGTGTTAATGGTGACTGTGTGTTGAAAATGGCTCAAAGAACACATATTGATGACGTTATGAGGGGTAGAATACTAGGGCGACTGGAGGCTGGTCAAACACATCAGGTCGTAGCACGGGCCCTCCGTGTGCCACAAAGTGTGATCTCAAGATTATGGCAACGATTCCAGAAGACAGGAAATGTGTCCAGGCGCTAAAGTACGGGACGTCCACAGTGTACAACACCACAAGAAGACCGATATCTCACCATCAGTGCCCGCAGACGGCCACGGAGTACTGCAGCTAGCCTTGCTCGGGATCTTACCACAGCCACTGGAACAGTTGTCTCCAGACACACAATCTACAGACGACTGAGCAGACATGATTTCTTCGCCCGGAGACGTGTAAGGTACATTCCACTGACCCCTGGTCGCAGGAGAGCCCATAAAGCCTGGTGTCAAGAACACAGTACATGGTCATTAGAACAGTGGTCCCCGGTTATGTTCACGGACGAGTCCAGGTATAGTCAGAACAGTGATATTCGTCGGGTTTTTATCTGGCGTGAGTCAGGAACCAGATACCAACCACTCAATGTCCTTGAAAGGGACCTGTATGAAGGTCGTGGTTCGATGGTGTGGGGTGGGATCATGATTGGTGGACGTACACACCTGCATGTCTTTGTCAGAGAAACTGTAACAGGTCAAGTACATCGGGACGTTATTTTGCACCAGTATGTCCGCCTTTTCAGGGGTGCAGTGGGTCCCCCCTTGCTCCTGATGGATGATAACGCACGGCCCCACCGAGCTGCCGTGGTGGAGAGTACCTTGAAACAGAAGGTATCGGGCGAATGGAGTGGCCTGCCTGTTCTCCAGCCCTAAACCCTATCAAGCACGTCTGGAATGCTTTCGGTCGACGTATCGCTGCACGTCTTCAAACCCCTACGGCACTCCAGGAGCTCCGACAGGCACTGGTGCAAAATGGGAGGCTATACCCCAGCAGATGCTCGACCACCTGATCCAGAGTATGCCAACCCGTTGTGCGGTCTGTGTACGTGTGCATGGTGATAATACCCCATATTGCTGTCGGGGTACATGCGCAGGAAACAGCGGCGTTTGGTAGCACATGTGTTTCGGGACGGTTTCCTCAACTTATCACCAATACTGTGGGCTTACAGATCAATGTCGTGTGTGTTCCCTATGTGCCTATGCTATTAGCGCCAGTTTTGTGTAGCGCTACGTTTTGTGGCACCACATTCTGTTGTTATGAGTGTAGATTGACGTACGATCTTCTCTTATTGCATCGTAATGTTTCCTTGTAAATTCGCTATTTAGCATTTCGCTCTCAGGCCCCTCAACTCAAATGACGAGTTGTAGTTGCTGCAAGGTCTGCCTATGACCATCGTGTTGACATTCCTAGCCACGACGGGATGGCTCAATCCTAGCGCCAGCAGCTCGTTCGCCTACCCCATCGTGTTGAGGAATCCGACCTAGATCTCTTTACATTGGAATGCCGACGGAAGCGTTTCGTCTTCACCCAACGCCAGGTTATCTCACCTGTCGACAAAGATTTGTACTTGCATTTTGCTGTGGCCGTAGTTCTTTCTTTGCCTGAGTTAGTGATGTTGTCGTGGGACTTAGTGATCCCCTCTGTTTTTTTATGCGCCTCCATTGTCCGTTTTGGGAGGGGAGCGATAGTGTAGACTGCTTGGGTTCCGATTTTGGCATGGAATACAGCCTACGTTGGGCGGTGTTTTTTTCCAGTCTGTACTCTAGTGGCACTTCTTCCCGTATCTATTCCATTCAATCGACCCGTGAGGTTCTTCGATGATATCAAAAGCGTGACTTAATCCCTTTGCCCGTGTAGCTAAGCAACCGCCTCCTTGGCGTCCCGCCAGTGGGAATGCGTGTTCTCTATCGCGCCAACTTTACGAAACGGCGTTCTAGACAGTCCATGTGGTGTTTTTGAAAGGCGATGAGGTAAGCTCACTCTCTGTCGTATTTCACCGGTAACTGGAAGGTGGCCACCCAAGAATTAGTTCTGTCGGTCATGTGGGACGTGGACATTATGAGCAATTGCTACAAATGAACATAATTTTGAGTGAGAGTTTGTTCCAATCCATCAACCTCAGAATCACTTTTCTCGGATTTGATGGAAGACTGCCCTCGAACTGATGTTTGTGGCTACAGAATTCATAGGCAAAGTGGGATTACTGGCTGTAGTCATTGGTGCTCGTTGGACTTGTGTGGTGAGCACCTTAACATATAGGCCGGGTTTTCCGTTTGAGTTAATCCATTTTTTTTTTTCTAAAGATTGTACAGGTTGCAAATTGTTCAACTTATATTGCTAAAAGTTTCTGTCCGTCTACGCCACAATTATTCCTATCTATCGGATTCGAGCTCGGCTTGTAATTCATGAACTTTATTTTTGTTGACCTTGCGTGATTTTTTGCTTTGTTTTGTTTTGTTTTTGTACTCAACTGCTTGCTCTTTTAGTTGAAGTCTCGTGGGCATTGTGGTTAAGTTTTATTTATACATTTTTTATAAAACTAGCCTGCCATGTGCATTCTACTCAAAATGTTCAAGCAACTTTTCTCTGATTTAGACAGTTTCTATGTCACAGTACTTTATAGTTGTCTCTGTACTTACAGGTGTCAATTTTGATAGGTTGGCTAAATACTGAGTGATGATAGATGTGGTTTGCTTTGGAAAATGTGTTAACTGAAATGTTTTTATGTCTGATTTAGTAAGGTCTGAATACATACGTTTATTTATTTGAGAAAGAAGATCTATGTATTGTCACCATTGCAAACTGAAACTGAAAATGGCTAAGTCTGAAATATTAACTGATTCTAGGTAATCTTTTTGCGTTTACTTGTATTTGTGAGATATCACAATTTGAAATAAATTCATAATAACAATTTGAATATTTTTTGATACATTTGTGTTTTCAGGATTGAAGGGTATCTGTTGGTGAAGGATCTGCTTGGGGATCAGTGCTCGTGAGAAGGTGTCCATACAAATGAGATATCTATTAACATGGAAGGTGGGAAGATTGTATCTGGATATACACGAAAGAAAAACCTTCGATGTTTAAATGAACCTAGCTGCAAGATCTGCACGTGTATGATACCTGAATAAATATTAAATAAATAAGTTGGCCATATTTATCAAATGCACAACGGATAGCAGTAGACCGTAAAATAGAAGTTTGCGAGGGAATACGTAAGCACGTGCTCTGGTAAAAATATCACGTTTATTAAAGAACAGCTGAACAAACTAATAAGCTAAACAACTAATAAATGAGCGATGGTTGCTGTTCTTCATAAAACTCTCGGCTGAGTTACAAAGTTACGTTTACAGTTGCGTCTTGGAGAGACTAACCTTTCAATGGCGACATATACACATATAATATTCAGGACAAATATAAGAGTGAAGAAAAACTTCACTAGGATGCTCATGGTTGGCAAAAGATCGTGTCCTTGGATTGAGTGCACGAAGCAAGAAACAAGAATCCATCGATAAGAATAAAATGTTAATACTTGCACCATAGAAGAAATTCTAAAACTACTTAGGAAGTTTTAGACCGATAATCAGTAAATGTGATATGTAACGTTGCTCTCAATCCGCGAACACTCAGTGATCACAAACAAAAATTCTGAATAAAATGAGTGGTAAAATCCAGAATAGTTGACCAAACTGTATAGGATAATTTACTGTGAGTCACGATCTGGGAACTTAAAGCTCTTAGATCAGTACTTAACACGTGTTGAGACAACAAAGACATGTGAAAACTAGATTCCGAACTGAATACGAAATTAACGACGTTTCAGCAATCTATTCAATTACACTATACTTCATCACCAACGAACTAAATCAGGCTGAACTGAGAAGATAGATCACAAGACCACATGTTTGAACAGAGGTAGAGCAGAACAATGGCTTGCATCCGTGGTCAAGTGCAACTGGTTATAATGTTCCGAAATTAACCAGAAAAATTTCGTTTACCGCCTAACGAGCAATGAGCGTCGAGACCAAGACGTTAATTTTGAGTGGAGCTGAAATCTACAAAAATAAGACACTGAATTAACTATGAATAGACACACTCACACTTAGTTGGCGTCGCCCGTCTCATGTCTCCTGGAACACTTCCGAGCGAACTCTTTTGGAACCTACAGTACTGTTTCTCCGGAAGTGCCCAGAGAGCTCCCTATTGCATGGTGCCAACCTATACAAGAGCTACGTCCAAGACGAGCATACTTTTACTCCCACAGATCCAAATACTGAAATTTATGTTGTACGCTCTCATTCATGCTTTTCATTCATCAAGTGAGAGGACTGACATATTGCACATATATATATTGAATATTTGTGTGGGGCTCAGATAACTACCAAAAATCTTAGTGAAATGTGAAGTGAAATAAAGATAATATACCCTGTGGCCACTGTACACATAATCAGCTGCTAAGCCTTTTCCTTTGTATAGTTAACAGTTTGCGCCCAGAACTGAGGCTCAAGAGGTAGGTACATTAAGTTAGATTGTGAAGCAGAATGATGAAGAGGCTCATGTAGAGACCCTTCAGGATGGAGTACCATATTTATTATGGCCTGACACACGACTCCCAGCTCCTCACTCGCTAACGTATTTCAGCAGTGTCAGTTTCTGTCTGTGTCTCACCGTGTGGTAAGGATCACAGCACCTAAAACAATGTGGGGCCGCAACATATTCTTTAACTCTCAATGTATGGAAACTGATGTATACAATGTCTTTGTCCAGTAGCTTGGCACACAACCTTGGCCTGAGTTTAATAATATTACACTACTGGCCATTAAAATTGCTACACCAAGAAGAAATGCAGATGATAAACGGGTATTCATTGGACAAATATATTATACTAGAACTGACATGTGATTACATTTTCATGCAATTTGGGTGCATAGATTCTGAGAAATCAGTACCGAGAACAACCACTTCTGGCCGTAACAACAGCCTTGACACGCATAGGCATTGAGTCAAACAGAGCTTGGATGGCGTGTACAGGTACAGCTGCCCATGCTGCTTCAACACGATACCATAGTTCATCAAGAGTAGTGACTGGCGTATTGTGACGAGCCAGTTGCTCGGCCACCATTGACCAGACGTTTTCAGTTGGTGAGAGATCTGGAAAATGTGCTGGCCAGCGCAGCGGTCGAACATTTTCTGTATCCAGAAAGGCCCGTACAGGACCTGCAACATGCGGTCGTGCATTATCCTGCTGAAATGTAGGGTTTCGCAGGGATCGAGTGAAGGGTAGAGGCACGGGTCGTAACACATCTGAAATGTAACGTCCACTGTTCAAAGTGCCGTCAATGCGAACAAGAGGTGAGCGAGACGTGTGACCAATGGCACCCCATTTCATCACACCGGGTGATACGCCAGTATGGCGATGAGATTGCACACTTCCAATGTGCGTTCACCGCGATGTCGTCAAACACGGATGCGATCACCATGATGCTGTACACAGCACCTGGATTCATACGAAAAAAATGACATTTTGCCATTCGTGCACCCAGGTTCGTCGTTGAGTACACCATCGCAGGCGCTCCTGTCTGTGATGCAGCGTCAAGGGTAACCGCAGCCATGGTCTCCGATCTGATAGTCCATGCTGGTTCAAACGTCGTCGAACTGTTCGTGCAGATGGTTGTTGTCTTGCAAACGTCCCCATCTGTTGACTCAGGGATCGAGACGTGGCTGCACGATCTGTTACAGCCATGCGGATAAGATGACTGTCATCTCGACTGCTAGTGATACGAGGCCGTTGGGATCCAGCTCCGCGTTCCGTATTACCCTCCTGAACCCATTGATTCCATATTCTGCTAACAGTCATTGGTTCTCGACCAACGCGATAGGCTACAATCCGACCTTTATCAAAGTCGGAAACACGATAGTATGCATTTCTCCTCCTTACACGAGGCATCACAACAACGTTTCACCAGGCAATGTCGGCGACTGCTGTTTGTGTATGAGAAATCGGTTGGAAACTTTCCTCATGTCAGCACGTTGTAGGTGTCGCCACAGGCGCCAACCTAATGTGAATGCTCTGAAAAGCCAATCATTTGCATATCACAGCATCTTCTTCCGTTCGGTTAAATTTCGCGTCTGTAGCACGTCATCTTCGTGGTGTAGCAATTTTAATGGCCAGTAGTGTATTTTTTGCTGTCCTGCTTTTTATTCTCCTATTTTGAAACGACTTGGGATTCGAATTTCTTTCTGGTCATCCTCGCACTAAGATTCAGTTTACATATGTATTCGAGTAAGTCCTGGTCTGACAAGGGTACTAGAATCGAATGACATTGTGGTCTACGATTCCGGGGCCCCTCACATTTTGTTTCACGGACTGTTTTCAGTTTCACCAATCGCAACATTTGGTGTGGTGCGAATTACCTTTATCTTCAGCTTCCTCTTCCGCAGATCAATTTGGCTGGTTAGTTATTGGCGTATTTTATGGAGAGGTTCGTGCCTGGAACTCATGTTTATCCTTCGTATCCTCATTAACCCCTTGTCTGCTCTTTCTTTCCGGCTCTATAGAAGCTAAAGAGGGTAACTGCTTGCCCGCTGATGTCGCCAATTTTTCATTTAAATTCCTTTTGTATCCCATTTTCGCCTGTAGACGCCGTAATTTTTTCGGCCAGTCCCGCGCACTGGCTTTTGCGAGAGCATTCCTTAAGCTCTCATTCTCAGCTTGGAGTTCCTCGTTATTGCCTTTGAGTTTCGCTTTCTCAAGTGCATAAAGTGGTAGCTGATTCTTTGTATTTGTGTTGTACCAAGTTTCCCCACGTTTCTCTTATTAAGTTCATCAGATGCTTCCTCTGTAAGTCTGTCTATGGGGGATAATCTTTTCTCAGATCGGCGGGCGAGAGTACTCAGTTCTTCAACGGCAGTCATAATTACTATACTATAGTTTCCACAGTTTCAGTTACAATGTTCTGGATGTTTCTGACCCATGTCCCAGGAGCGTATCTTTGTGTATGATAACTGTAACAGAGCGTAATATAAATGACCGGCCTGAAGTAAACTTTACCTTAAATAATAACATTTCCTCCGTACTTATCAGAAACAATCTTGTCATTTATTTCATTTATAACACATGTCACGTAGAAACACGGTATAACATAAGTACAGGGTTTAAAACTTCATTATGATACATCCATGGCTAATATACACTCCTGGAAATTGAAATAAGAACACCGTGAATTCATTGTCCCAGGAAGGGGAAACTTTATTGACACATTCCTGGGGTCAGATACATCACATGATCACACTGACAGAACCACAGGCACATAGACACAGGCAACAGAGCATGCACAATGTCGGCACTAGTACAGTGTATATCCACCTTTCGCAGTAATGCAGGCTGCTATTCTCCCATGGAGACGATCGTAGAGATGCTGGATGTAGTCCTGTGGAACGGCTTGCCATGCCATTTCCACCTGGCACCCCAGTTGGACCAGCGTTCGTGCTGGACGTGCAGACCGCGTGAGACGACGCTTCATCCAGTCCCAAACATGCTCAATGAGGGACAGATCCGGAGATCTTGCTGGCCAGGGTAGTTGACTTACACCTTCTAGAGCACGTTGGGTGGCACGGGATACAAGCGGACGTGCATTGTCCTGTTGGAACAGCAAGTTCCCTTGCCGGTCTAGGAATGGTAGAACGATGGGTTCGATGACGGTTTGGATGTACCGTGCACTATTCAGTGTCCCCTCGACGATCACCAGTGGTGTACGGCCAGTGTAGGAGATCGCTCCCCACACCATGATGCCGGGTGTTGGCCCTGTGTGCATCGGTCGTATGCAGTCCTGATTGTGGCGCTCACCTGCACGGCGCCAAACACGCGTACGACCAACATTGGCACCAAGGCAGAAGCGACTCTCATCGCTGAAGACGACACGTCTCCATTCGTCCATTCACGCCTGTCGCGACACCACTGGAGGCGGGCTGCACGATGTTGGGGCGTGAGCGGAAGACGGCCTAACGGTGTGCGGGACCGTAGCCCAGCTTCATGGAGACGGTTGCGAATGGTCCTCGCCGATACCCCAGGAGCAACAGTGTCCCTAATTTGCTGGGAAGTGGCGGTGCGGTCCCCTACGGCACTGCGTAGGATCCTACGGTCTTGGCGTGCATCCGTGCGTCGCTGCGGTCCGGTCCCAGGTCGACGGCCACGTGCACCTTCCGCCGACCACTGGCGACAACATCGATGTACTGTGGAGACCTCACGCCCCACGTGTTGAGCAATTCGGCGGTACGTCCACCCGGCCTCCCGCATGCCCACTATACGCCCTCGCTCAAAGTCCGTCAACTGCACATACGGTTCACGTCCACGCTGTCGCGGCATGCTACCAGTGTTAAAGACTGCGATGGAGCTCCGTATGCCACGGCAAACTGGCTGACACTGATGGCGGTGGTGCACAAATGCTGCGCAGCTAGCGCCATTCGACGGCCAACACCGCGGTTCCTGGTGTGTTCGCTGTGCCGTGCGTGTGATCATTGCTTGTACAGCCCTCTCGCATTGTCCGGAGCAAGTATGGTGGGTCTGACACACCGGTGTCAATGTGTTCTTTTTTCCATTTCCAGGAGTGTATTTTGCACACTACTTAAAACAGAGGGCGACGAAAAGTGTTACATATACCCTCTTGGTAATCGTTACCTTGAATGGTTAATCTTGGTTTTTGTCCAACACCTACTACAAATGTGTCATTACGTTCGGTAATTATTTTACAAGAGTTTGATATGGGATCACTTTACAAAAAATGTGGTTACAACTTGATGTCGCCTGCATAGCTGTCATGTGCTGTAGAACCTTATTTTTATGTGAACCAACAAGAAGCAAAAAAATACCTACATAAGTTTTATCATATGTATTAGTCTCATCTAAGTATTTATCGACATATATCTTTGTTGTTTTACATTTGTACCTTACATGTCTCTAAAGAAAGGCTAATTCTGCTTAACTACAGTACCTTCATTCATATAAGACACTACATCACAAGTACTTTTGTAATAGATTATGGCATACCAAGTGTTACAGCTCATTTTTCGGCTCATATCATAAAATATTTTGTGGAACAGAATAAGACATGCATATTCTTTTTGTAGCTTCTGCTGGTTTATTACACATCACAAACCTTTATATGATTAGCATGATGAAAATATTGTATACTTTTGACGGGATTCTGTATTGTACGGTCCTTCTGTTATGTTATGCTGTCACAAATATTTCCATAAGTGATGATTTGTATTTAAGTGCATTGGTTTATGTAACTGTACCATGTTTTGTTTCATTCAGTGTATTATCACTCAATTAATACTTGTGTTTGTTTACCAAATTCGTTCAGCCAAGATGATAAAACAAAGCAGTAGGCTTTTACCAGAAATATTGACCCTTAGACAATGTGTCTAATAGTGTATTTTAAATACGACAGTATGCCATCTTAGGCACTGTATAACATTAAAACACTTGATAATGGCACTTTAAAACCGACATCATGATGGTGTAAATGTAACACTGCAATTAAAAAACAGCCTAATGGCGGTAATGATTTTAAAGAAACACCTGAACAATGTTTTAGGATGGTCGCACGAGCATTTTGCAAGTAATAGTTATTGGAGATTGACTGTCTGCAAGATGATTAAAATACAACATGAACAGCAAGGGTCCAAACACTCTTCGCTGGAACACATCCAAAGTTATTTTTACATCTGTCGACGACTCTCCATCAAAATCGACGTGTGGCGTTCTTACTATCAGTAAACCCTCAGTCCAGTCACAAATCTCTGTTGATACCCAATGTGAGCGAGCTTCTGATAATAAGCGTTGGAGCGATAGTTAGTAAAAAGCTGTTTTGTCATATTTTGCCCAATAATATATTGGCTATCCACTAATAAGTGTGTCCCTTTGGTTATTTTGGAAAATACAACGTGTTGTTTGGAAAGACGAATACCTTTTAATACTAGCGTTCGACCCTAGGTCTAAAACACATTTCCAGTCGAAGAACAAAAACCTTACTTCTATTATAGTTTTATCAGTTCCCATCATAAATGTGGCAGACAGAAGGTTCCTGTTTAGTACATCGACATTTGTTTACATGTTTATTTGTGCGATCTGTGTTACTAGACAATTTATTTTCGTATGCTGTAACTGTTTACGGGTGGTGGAGTAAATCAGGTAATCACGGACAAAAGTGTTTTCGCGTTTCTTTCTCATAATCTGAGAAAAATGAATGTACAATAAATTCAATAAAATTTGAAGAAAATATGGGTTTATTCCATAAATAATGTCCGTACATTCATAACAGCTCACTAATTAGGACCACTAACTGGGGCTTCGTGACAATTCGCAATGGATTTTTATCGCGAAGTGAATCGTTATCTTACTGTACCGGATGTTACTCGCGCCCAGGACGTTTATTGCAGAATTTTGAACTCATTCCTCTCTTCGTTTCACCCGTGAGCTATAAACAGTAATGTATCATTTTTGCTCACAAGAAGAAAAAGAGTAAAGGCGTTTTCAGTTCGCTTGCTGAAGCCTACGTGAGGAGTTGTGTGTAAATCAATCTCTGCGCTCTCGTAAAGGTGTATTAAACTGTCGTATTGTTCAGTTCAGTACTCAGGATGAGTGTTCGGAATAGGATATAGATCGCTTTTCGATGAAGTGAGAGTATTCGATAAAATCGAAGAAGCTGGACCTACAAATGAGTCATGACAGAGTGTGGCAATGCAAAGTCAAATTTTTACGATATTTAGAAAAATCGCACTAAAACGTCGCGCTTTGTGCTAAAACAAGACGAAGTAGCTGGAAACCGAAAATGAAAAACTGGACCAAAACTCACTACCATTGATAATGATGATGATGGTCCCTTAAGAATTCACACACATTTGAACATTTTGATGATGTTTACACAAAGTGCAAACAACAACGCTCCGTACAATTATTCTAGTTTTCATTTAATCACTACATACACTGTATGTTACATTCTTATCCATAGCTTCGGATAACTGTTATAGAAAACAATTCTGTAAATCGGATTGGGGCTCACCCCAGTCGGTTATTGAGTTTCCACTGTGTGAAGTACATTGTAGAAGCCTAAAACCACCTTTTTTAACGAATGTATTCATATATTATCTGTTCGACGGCATCGCTGTGCGTTTCCAAGCATTTTTCGGAACGGTACACTAGCTTCCCCAGTCTGCATAGAAGTTCTCCACCTGGGAACTAAATCCGTTGACAACAGCAGTCATGAGTTTCTCGTCATCTTCAAACTGTTGTCCACCAAACCATTGTTTCAGGTTCCAAGTAGAGGTATTAATCCCTGGGTGCGAGGTTGGGGCTGCACGGTGGATAGTCCAGAAGTTCCCGACGGAAATATTGAAATTTAACCTTGGCACGATTTTTTATTGTAGGTATAATACGCTGCTGGAAAAAAACTGCAGCACCCTTACGGACTGTGTTCAGTGGTACCTGCGTATAATAAGTGCTTGTGGAATGATAATGATTGACGTGTAATGGGCCGGCCATTGTGAGCGAGAGGTTCTAGGCGCTTCAGCTCGGAACCGCGCGACCGCTACGGTCGCAGGTTCGAATCCTGCCTCGGGCATGGATGTGTGTGATGTCCTTACGTTAGTTAGGTTTAAGTAGTTTTAAGTTCTAGGGGCCTGATGACCTCAGATGTCACGTCCCATAGTGATCAGAGCCATTTGAACCATTTTGAACTTGTCATGGTCATCGTTGATCAGATGGCGCCCAGGAGGCTGACTGAGCATCCTCTATTTTGACTCTGCAGGGAGTAATTTTGCTCCGTTTAGAGGTGAAAAGTGCTTGCAGCATTCAAATATAGCGTACAACCATGCCTCACCGACGACTACGTACTCCTGCTGAACAGCTGCAGCTTGCTGCACGTGTTGGGCGGAATGTATGAGTGCTAAATCGCTGCGATCAACAGTAGTCTGAGCAACATTCTCATACCTGTAGACTACCTGGACATCCGTGTGGTACAGACGCATGTCAAGATCAAAGCATTGTGCGAGCTGTAGTGGCCGATAGAACATCATCCAGGGACCAAACTCCGATACATTATGCACTTATCGTGTCATCAGGGACCATTCGCCACCGTCTGGTAGCAGCAGGATTAAGATCACGTGTGTATCTGGCCATCTAGCCAGGCTACAATTGACACTACGGCACTGTCAAGCAATGCTACTTAGGTGTCTTGAAACAGTTGGCGGGGGAGTTGAATGGCGCCGTATTGTCTTCAGTGATGAGAGTGGACTCTGTCTACGATGGACATCACGTGTATGGCTTAGGCCTAATGAACTATCGATTTCAGAGTGCATTCGCTCACGAGACACAAGTCCCATTCCAGGCTTCATGGTGTGTGTATGGGGGGGGAGGGGGGGGGGAAAGGGGGTGGCGGTGCATTAGTTACGACAAGCAGTCGTCACATTGGGTTCTTCTGCAGTATAAATAACCAGTGCTCGCTATATTGCAAACTACTGCCATTTCTTCGACAGGAAGTTGATGTGTTTTTTCAGCAGTATATTATTCTTTGTGTACTTCATCTACCCTCTCCGGCAAGGTCATTAGATTACTCGCCACTTGAACACCTGTTGGACACGACGAAGAGGGGAACTTACTCCTGGTCCAGGAATTGCAATAATGATTGCCGAAGTGCAACGCAAGGAGCAAGATGCTTGGGACGATCTGTCGTAGAACGCCTTTCGTCACCTTTATGATCGCTTGCATGCTAGAATATGCACCATGTTGCCGCCAGAGGAGGTACTCTTTGTACTGGTGAGATGGTATGGGCACCGTTCACTGTGACATGTGTGTTTCATTAGCTCTGAATTTGTTATCATACAAGCCTAGATTGATGCACTACCTGTCTACCTGTCACCTCCCTTGTCCATAAAACCACCTTGTCCTTGAAGGAGTTACATTTTCTTTCCGACAATGGATTTGATATTGTAATTTTTTTCACTGGAAGCTGTTTGCAGGATCCGTGATTTATGGCCAATAGAACTACTCGTATGTGTGCTCCACGTTTGATATGCTTCTCTCGGGCTGCGTGTGTGGAAATGGAACGGCTGCGGAAGTGAAACGGATGTGGAAATACAAGCACAAACTCTTTGAGGCACCTCCTCGGAGAGGTGGGAGATATATTTCGAAATACTCTGCTGATTTGGGACACGGCTAGCCCGCCAGCATATATTGTGATGTTTTCTCAAATGAGACCGGGGCGAGATCTGTGCGGGAGCCGGCAGCTCGGCTGCGTATGAATAATTCAAACCTCCTTCCATGGGGCGCTGGTAACTGCCACCGCAGGTGGGTTCTCCTGCGGGAGCCTCTGGCAGCCCGCACCTATCCCGTCAGTCTTACAGGTCACGACAGGAGGTTATTGCCAGCTGAGGGACCTAAACTTCTTCCATTACATGTAACTGTACTGAGAAATTCTACAAACGAATAAAGATTGGAGGAGACAGGTCGTTTATTCGCAAATGTCTAGTGATCTGCTGTTTATGAAGAAGTACCGTGAGATTCAAACAACATTCTTTGTAATATACACTGACGGAAAAAGAAATCGCAACACCAAAAAATAATTCATCCAGATTAATGAAATTTTGGGAGTACATTTGTCTAGGTAACGTATTTAAATGATTAACATTGCAACATCACATATTAATGTAAGCGCAAGATAAACCATTGCAAATGTGAAACGCTGTTACCTCAATAACCGGTGTAACCGCCAGGAAGCTGAATGCAAGAATGCAAACGAGTATGCATTATGTTGTACAGGTTTCAGATGTCAGTTTGTGGGATGCAGTTCCGTACCTGTTGCACTTGATCGGTCATACAGGGACTGTTAATGCTGTTTGTGGATAGCGCTGGAGTTGTCGTCCGATGATGTCCCATATGTTCTCGACTGGAAACAGATTGGTGATCGAGCAGGCCAAGACAACATGTCGATACTCTGTAGAGAATGTTGGGTTACAGCAGCAGTGTGATGGTGAACGTTATGCTGTTGGAAAATAGCCCTTGGAAAACTGTTCATAAATAGCAGCACATTAGGGGGGGGGGGGGAAGCGGGGGGGGGGGGGGGAATCACCTGACTGACGCACAAATTTGCAGTCAGGGTGCATTGGGGTAACCACGAGACTACTACTGCTGTCATACAAAATCGCTGACCAGACCATAACTCCAGGTGTAGGTACAGTGTGTCTAGGAGGTAGACAGGTTGGTTGCAGGTCCTCAACAGTCCTTCTCACCAACTAGCACCGGGGCAGTCCAGATTTCATCGGAAGACGCAACAGACATCTACTCTGCCCTCCAATGAGCTTTCCCTTGACACCATTGAAGTCGCAAATGTTGGTGGTTTGGGGTCAGTGGTATGAACGCT
Source organism: Schistocerca serialis cubense (assembly GCF_023864345.2). NCBI lineage: Eukaryota > Metazoa > Arthropoda > Insecta > Orthoptera > Acrididae > Schistocerca > Schistocerca serialis. The sequence continues at coordinate 300,751,432 of NC_064638.1, forward strand.
ATAAAGCATCTGACTTGGAGCTGTCCTTGTAGTAACCGATTTGTAACAGTTCTTTATGTCACTGTGGTGCCAAAGGGTGCAGTATTATGTGCCAGAGTCATACGCCGAACACGATTGTCCTCCCTCTCGGTAGTGCCACGTGGTTTGGACTTCTTGTGACCACACTTTCTCGCGACCACCGCTACCAGCAGTAATGTGAACTGGCTACATTCCTGCCAAGTCTTTCTGAAATATCGCAGAAGGGACATCCAATCTCTCGTAGCCCTATCACACGACCTCGTTCAGAGTGCCAAAGTCCATGATGGTAGAAAGATGCTTTTGCAGAAATGCAGCAACAAACAAATGATCAAATGTAAAAAATCATGCAGCCCGAACCACATCAATGGCTGTCCACACACTGTCAGTTAGCAAGAAAATTTAATTTATACATTAATTTATACATTAATGTGACCACTGCCGATGGTCAACGTCAACGTGCAGTAGCAGCAGTCTCTCCTCAATGACCATTCAGCGACCATTGCTGCGAGTCGGCTTTTCATTGACTATGAAGCCTAGAACTTGAGCGCCAATACCACAACTGGACATCCTCTGAGTTGTGACAGGGGCCTTCTCAGGTGAATCACGTTTTTTGCTCCATCTGGCGTGAAATGTCTGAAAGCAAACACTCTGCAACAATCGCTGGACGGGTCCAGGCCAGGGGAGGGAGGGTTATGGCCTGGGGAATGTTTTTGAGGCATTCACCAGGTGATCTCATCATTTTGAAGGCACGATGTATTAGTACTAGGACGTGCCTATCCTTGGAGACCATGTCCACCCCTACATGGAGTTTGCTTTTCCTCGGCAGGACACTATCTTCCAGCAGGACAATGCAACGCGGCTTACAGCTGGCAATGTACACGCGAGGTTTGAAGAGCACCAAGATGCTCTTACTGTACTGCTCTGGCCACAAAACTCCCTGGATTTAAAACCAATTGAGCGTCTGTGGGACCACCTCGATCGGACTGTTCGCGCCATGGATTCTCAGTTGAGAAACCTAAAGCAGCTGGAGTTGGTGGTGGTGGTGGGTAGTGTTTAACGTCCCGTCGACAACGAGGTCATTAGAGACGGAGCGCAAGCTCGGGTTAGGGAAGGATTGGGAAGAAAATCGGCCGTGCCCTTTCAAAGGAACCATCCCGGCATTTGCCTGAAACGATTTAGGGAAATCACGGAAAATCTAAATCAGGATGGCCGGAGACGGGATTGAACCGTCGTCCTCCCGAATGCGAGTCCAGTGTGCTAACCACTGCGCCACCTCGCTCGGTCTGGAGTTGGTATGGCTTTACATCCCGCTCAGTATATTCCAGAACTTCACAGTGCCTTGCAGAGCCTCACTGGCTGTCTTCGTGCACGTCTCGCAGTGGCCTGCGCTCCAAAAATGGTTATTCCGTCTTTTGACAGATGATGAAATTAATGTGGCTGGACAGTGTAATATGTATAGAAGAAGAAGCTACGTATAGATGCATAGATTCTGATAGTAATAATTTCATCAGTCAATGGCCTTCACTTCGTGTCAGAAGTGCATAACATTAACTTGATCCATGAAGATGCGCAGGCAGCAGAAATATGTAAAACTAGCGCGACACTGGTTTCTTGGAGCGAACGGAGAACCGTCGCCGCCGTGGGAAACGGTGAAGATCAAACACACGCTCTCAATCGCGGGGCGAGAGGCGGGATGCGAGAGGCATCATCGTGATAATGAAAACAAAGATAATCGATGCGACGCAGTCGCTCGCATTGCTCTGCGAATAGACGGTGGCAGTAGCGGCGTGAAAACAAATACGACCCAGGCTGTGAAAGTAACGAACACTGACGCTGGCGCCCAACACAGAGCCCTGAACAAAGAGTAACAATCTGTGAATCAGTGTATTAATGAAAATCCTATCAAAATCCTCACAGTAGTTCTCACCCTAGCAATACCAACGCATTTTCCATAACGTCTACTACGAATGGGACTTTATGCCCACCAAAAAAAGTTGAAAATTGACAAAAAGAGAAAATTTTAATTAACGTTAAGTTTTACTAAAATAATTTTTTTAAAAAATTTGTAAGTACTTCTCAGAACGTGGAAATATCTTTTACATGGCTCTTAGCCATAGCTCGTGGTCTTGCGGTAGTGTTCTCGCTTCCCGCGCACGGGCCCCGGGTTAGATTCCCAGTGGGGTCAGAGATTTTCTCTGCCTCGTGATGACTGGGTGTTGTGTGTTCTTCATCATCATTGACTCGCAAGTCGCCGAAGTGGCGTCAACTAAAAAGGACTTGCAATACGGCGGCCGAACTTCCCCGCATGGGGCCTCCTGGCTAACAATGCCATATGATCATTTCAATTCATTTTTAAAAAAGGTAAAGATTTTGTTAATTCTCATTGAGTTTTATCCATAACATACTTTTAAACATATACAGAGGCATAAGACGTGTTCTGAACTTGAAAATATTAAGATGACATTTGTTGTGAAAAGCCATACTCATTACAAAGACTTAAATTTTTGGGTTATGTTCTACTAAAAAATTCAAAGCAGTTATGGAATCTGCTATAAAAAATCATGAAACAGAATTAACATTTTTAAAAATTTGAAATACAAAGTACGTGACTAGATTGCAATAATTTCAGACGGTGGGCATAAAGTACTCCCCATCTCCACTTGGTATTATCATCTTCACATTTTTTTTTGTCATCAGTCTTCTTACTGATTTGATGCGGCCCGCCACGAATTTCTCTCCCGTGCCAACCTCTTTATCTCAGAGTAGCACTTGCAACCTACATCCTCAATTATCTGCTAGATGTATTCCAACCTCTGTCTTCTTCTACAGTTTTTGCCCTCTACAGCTCCCTCTAGTACCATGGAAGTCGTTCCCTCATGTCTTAACAGATGTCCCATCATCCAGTTCCTTCTCCTTATCACTGTTTCCACATGTTCCTTTCCTCTCCAATTCTGCGAAGAACTTCCTCATTCCTTACGTAATTAGTATACCCAATTTTCAACAATCGTCTGTAGCACCACATCTCAAATGCTTCGATTCTCCTTTGTTTCTGTTTTCTCACTGTCCTTGTTTCACTACCATACAATGCTGTACTCCAGACGTACATTCTCAGAAATTTCATCCTCAGATTAAGGCTGATATTTGATATTAGTAGACTTCTCTTGGTCAGGAATGCCCTTTTTGCCATTGCTAGTCTACTTTTGATGTCGTCCTCGCTCCGTCCGTCATTGGTTATTTTACAGCATAGGTAGCAGAATTCCTTAACTTCACCTACTTTGTGACCATCAATCCTGATGTTAAGTTTCTCACTGTCCTCATTTCTACTACTTCTCATTACCTTCGTCTTTCTTCGATTTATTCTCAATCCATACTCTGTAGTCATTAAACTATTCATTTCGTTCATAAGACCATGTAATTCTTCTTCACTTTCACTCAAGACACCAATGTCATCAGCGAATCGTATCATTGATATTCTTTCACCTTGAATATTAATTCTACTCCTGAACCTTTCTTTTATTTCCATCATTGCTTCCTCGATGTACAGACTGAACAGTAGGAGAGAAAGGCTACATCCTTGTCTTACGCCCTTTTTAATACGAGCACTTAGTTCTTGTCGTCCACTCTTATTATTCCCTCTTGGCTGTTGTACATATTGTATATCTTCCTAGAGCTTACTCTTACTTTTTCCAGAATTTTGAACAACTTGCATCATTTTACATTGTCGAACGCTTTTTCCAGATCAACAAATCCCATGAACATGACTTGATTTTTCTTTAGTCTTGTTTCCATTATTAACCGCAACGTCAGAATTGCCTCTCTCGTGCCCTTACCTTTCCTAAAACCAAACTGATCGTCATCTAGCACATCCTCAATTTTCTTTTCAATTCTTTTTTATATTACTCTTGTAAGCAACTTGGATGCATGAGTTGTTAAGCTGATTGTGCGATAATTCTCGCACTTGTCAGCTCTTGCTGTCTTCGGTATTGTGTGGATGATGCTCTTCCGAAAGTCACATGGTATGTCGCCAGACTCATACATTCTACACACCAACGTCGTTTTGTTACCACTTCCCCCAATGATTTTATAAATTCTGATGGAGCGTTATCTTCATGTACAGACGGGAAAATGCGACGGGGACTGTAATGTATAATACAGACGGATGATTTGAAGGAGTTCTGAAATTTACCACTAAATGGCAATGGCAGATGTCTAGACTTTGTCTGATGTCGTCCCTGTTGCGATTACTGGTAACATTTGTCGGACGTTTGCTAAGAAAAACGATGTAGCTGCCCATAGGGCTATTGTTAGGGAAATCTCGCATTGCTCTGTATAGCGTTTCGACGTACATTTTATGGGACACCGGTAGCTCATCTAAAACACCCAAATTGCGTTACTGCATCACTTTACCAGCATTACTGTGCTTTGAAACACTGCACGCGTTATAGGCGACGCCAGCATAAAATTTCAGAGGAAGCTCGTAAACGACCTGCGATGTTTTCCAGCGTGGCGCGGTTTTCTGGCGATCTTAACGGCTATTGCCGCTAGAAAGCAAGAACATGGTTGTCACAGCAGCAGGGACTTTGATTCATCGTAGTTCATCCAGTTAGCACGAAATATTAGTAAATTATGCACTGAAGAGCCAAAGAAACTGGTACATCTGCCTAATATCGTGTAGGGCCCCCACGAGCTTGCGGAAGTGCCGCAACACTACGTGGTATGGACTCGACTAATGTCTGAAGTAGTGTTGGAGGGAACTGACACCATCAGTCCTGCAGAACTGTCCATAAATCCGTAGGAGTACCAGGGGGTAGAGATCTCTTCAGAACAGCACACTGTAAGGCATCTCAGGTACGCTCAATAATGTTCATGTCTGGGAAGTTTGGTGGCCTGCGGAAGTGTTCAAATTCAGAAGAGAGTTCATGCAGCCACTTTGTAGCAATTTTGGACGTGTGGGGTGTCGCATTGTCCTGCTGGAATTGCCCAAGCCCGTCGGAGTGTACAATGGACATTAATGGATGCTTATGTACGTGTCATTCGGCAGAGACATGTATCAGGGGACCCATATCACTCCAACTGCACACGCCCCAAATCATTAAAGAGGCTCCACCAGCTTGAACAGTCCTCTGCTGACATGTAAGGTCCATGGAATCACGAGGTTGTCTCCAAAACCGTACATGTTCATCTGTTCGATATAATTTGAAACGAGACTCGCCCGACCAGGCAACATGTTTCCAGTCATCAACAGTACGGTGTCGGCGTTGACGGGCCCAGGCGAGGCGTAAAGTTTTGTGTCGTGCGGTCATCAAGAGTACATGATTGGACCTTCGGCTTCGAAAGCCCATGTCGATGCTGTTTCGTTGAATGGTTCGAGCGCTGACATTTGTTAATGGTCCAGCATTTAAATCTGCAGCAATTTGCGAAAGGGTTGCACTTCTGTCACGTTGAACGATTATCTTCATTGGTCATTGATCCCGCTCTTGCAGCATCTTTTTCCTGCCACAGCGATGTCGGAGAGTTGGTGATTTTTCGGATTCCTGATATTCGACAATACATTCGCGAAATATTCGTACGGGAAAATCCCCACTTCATCGCTACCTCGGAGATGCTGTGTCCCATCGCTCGTGCGCCGGCTATAACACCACGTTGAAACATACTTAAATCTTTATAACCTGCCATTGTAGCAGCACTTAAATCCTGAAAACCTGCTATTGTAGTTGGAGTAGCCGATATAAGAACTGCGCCAGATACTTGTTGTCTCATATAGGCTTCGCCGACCGCAACGCCGTTTTCAGCCTGTTTACATATCTATGTACTTGAATACACATGCTGAAAGTTCTCTTTAAATAATGAATATATATATATATATATATATATATATATATATATATATATATATATATATATATTATGTGAAGGTTCTCTTTAAATAATAAAAAATATGACTGACGCGTGTTTCTGTTTGTAAGATTTAAGCTGTAATAATAAATGAACTCTCGTATTGTGAAGGTAAAGCTGCATTGTAACAATAATTAATTGTCGTAATGTAAAGGGGAGTCTTTCATACTGTAAAAGTTAGCAATCTGACTGAAAGAATTTTGAACAGTATAAACTGCCTAAAGAATGAACTTCGACATGAAAGCTACAATAATTAGATCTGCAAAACTGATCACAAAAACTCTCTCTGAATGACATAAGTTGGCCCTGATTGAATATATATATAAAAAAAACATCAAAATATTTAGTCCTTACTTCTACTCTGCGCAGATCTGGATAACGTGTTGCAGTAGTGGCCTTGCGCACCGCTATGCTAAAGCTGCAAATTACTGTATCTGCACAGAGACACTCGAGATATGCAATGAGTTCTCTGTTAGTTGCAAATAGAAGTATTTTCCAAACACACTTGGTTTCATGGTCAATTAAAAATTGTAAGAGAAAAGTTGGTAAAAAATAAATATGCGCATAAATGACAACACTAAGTTTTTTGTATACTGTGAAAAAGTGCTCATGGCTGATTTTAAATTTAATGAACGTCTTAACATCCAAACAATACACTTCCCCATCTCTGAAATCTAGCAACTCTCAGTACATTAACCAAGCTAGCGCGATGGCGCACCAATAGTGAAAGAAAAATCATTATAATATTTACCTCAGGCATTTATAGCGTTAAAAGGTTTTTGCTTTTCGCATTTAACCAAATATAACATTGATGATGATAATTTATGGCAATGTTTGCCGACAAGATAAAGAATGTAACCTTTAACACTAGATTGCGTACTCACGGCAGTTCTCCTTGGCCGTTTTTTTTTTTGGTACGACTTGGAAAGAGAGAAAAATTAATGAATGATCGACGATGCGTCGGTTCTCGATTGTGTTCAGGAGACGTACAGATTGATTGCGTGAAAATAGTTTCTCAAATGACCTCTTAACCCGGATTGCTTTCACACAATCAGACTCTTCAATGAAATTACCTAAGGGACCTATTTGAATAATAAAAAAAAATTGGAAATAAATGCACAACAGTGAAATTTTGTAAAAAAAGTTGTCAGATCGGAAATTGAACACATTAATGGTCTCCCAAATACAATCGAGACACCGCGATAAAGAGCGAACCTGAAACAAAGTTCATTTAAACATAAACATTATTTGTGATTAATTTAAAGAAAAGAATAAGCATAGATTTTCTGTACAGTGAAGCATCAATATATTCTCAAAGAACAAAGGCGTTAAACTATGAACATTAACAAATTTACAATGAATACAAAACTTACTTTTTTATGTTTTTCTCATACATGGAACAGTCCAACAATCGCTGTTTTTGTATGTGTGATATTTTGTAAAAATTAAATGTCCTGGCGTGCACTAAGTATTTTTTTATCGTCACATGGTTTACAAAAGCGTTTTTTTTATGATAACGTGGTTTTTCACACTAAATGAAATATAACTTGTAGCGGTGCTACACAACACGTCTTAACAAGTCGGCGACCAAACATCAAAGGTAATGAAGTACATGTTAACATATCGGCGACCAGAAGTACAACTAACTATATAGACTCTAGAATTTTCCTAACAAATGATAAATTGTTCTTTCTTCTGTTTCGCAGGTGCTTGCTATCAAGCGCTGCGGCAATGATTTTAAATATCTGCGCCCAGCGAGTCATAGTGTTTAAAAGTACCTTTTAAACGCTGGCCGCGCGTCTTGGTATAGGCGCACGTTATAAACAGATTTCGTTTCTTTACTCTCGCGTTGTCATGCTTAGTATCATTACAAACTGCAGCTCGATGGCTGTCCTTTTCTCATATGCAAAATGTCTGAAACCCAATAATATCACGCATTCCATTAGACTTCCTCCTTCACAAATCAGTTTCTGCTACAATCTTGAAATAAATGTGTTTAATGAACATGATTATATCAAGATCGTAACAGAAACTGATTTGTGAAGGAGGAAGACTAATGGAATGCCAGGGGCAAATATTATAATGATGTTTTTTTTCACTATTGCTGCGCCATCGCGCTAACTTGGTTAATTTACTGAGAGTTGCTAGATTTGAGGGATAGGAAAGTGTACTGTTTGGATGTTAAGATGTTCATTAAATCTAAAATCAGCTATGAGCACTTTTTCACAGTATACAAAAAACTTAGTGTTGTCATTTATGCGCATATTTATTTTTTTACCAACTATTCTCTTAAAATTTTTAATTGGCGCAGCAATAGTGAAGGAACTCATCATTGTAATATTTACGACTGGCATTCCATTAGACTTCCTCCTTCACAAATCAGTTTCTGTTACAGTCTTGATATAACCATGTTCATTAAACGCATTGATAAGTTGAGACCCTACATTTGAAACGTAACATTGCCATTGCTTCCTCACTCGCTTAACACTGTCTGCCCACTGCTCCCTCGCGCACCTCAGAGATACTAACCTAACTTCCGCGATACAGCTTTACAACATCGCTGCTCGCTCACAATCGATTCAGACACCAAAATTACATATGACACCAATCATTACCCCGCGGTCCGGTGGACCAAAATTTCACAGGCGAGATGATATCAGTGATTGGGAAATTTTACTTTACAAAAACAATATTCCGATAAAAAGATATAGAGCGATGAGTACAAAAGTTTAAAAATACGAGTACACAGGTAATAATAAAACTATACATCACAGAAAATAGGTACAAATTATTGCCGGACATAAACAGTGGCATAACTGAAAATAAGTACAAATCATTGCTGGACATCAAGATATTGTTACAAGTACAGAATTTGCTAAATATTAGGATACACTCACGATAGTGCAAACTGCATTTCATGTGTAGACTGTTAGTACAGAGAGCCGACACAATACATATATGCACTGTATACAGTAGTGTCCTAAGTACAAAGAAAAGGTTTATCACCTTCCTAGGTTGCGGCACAAAAGTGTCCTCAGAACAGTAAAACTTGTAAATAACTCGTCAACAATAAGTGCATAGGTAAAGTATATGACACACTGAGGGAAAATATTGCAGTTCCACATACAATGGCAGTACAAATATTATTTGAAAATGACAGTGAGACAATTGTGCAGCCCCACTGGCGCTATCATCAGAAATATTTGCTCTAACTGACCAGTGTAGGACAATATTGCAGTCCCACTGGCACCAGCAACAGAAAAATTTGGTATTGGTAGTAATGAGGAGGCAGCGAGGTCAGAATGCGATAAAAAATAGTCCATCCACACTGTACTAAGAACCTAACCACTCATTACAAACATGTCTCCACGAGACATCCACGTATGCAGTACAGGCTAATCACAAGCCAGTGTATAAGAATCTACAGTCTCTGATCAAATAAAATAAGGTAGCTAACAGTTGCTCCCAACGAAATATTTCAATATTTATGCCGAGTGCAAATAAAGTACAAATACTTCATTTAAAACAGGGGGATATGTTCCGGCAATGAAATACAGTGGTAAACAAGTATAGATATTATATCGAGAAACGAAGTGAGAAAGATATTACTTTAAAAAGAAGCAAGGCAGCAATATCAGAAAGAAAAGATTATACAGGAAGTCATTGAGACGACACTACACTATGTGATCAAAAGTATCCGGACACCGTAAAAAACTTACGTTTTTCATATTAGGTGCATTGTGCTGCCACCTACTGCCGGTGCTCCATATCAGCGATCTCAGTAGTCATTAGACATCGTGAGAGAGCACAATGGGGCGCTCCGCGCAGCTCATGAACTTCGAACGGAGACAGGTGATCGAGTGTCACTTGTGTCGTACGTCTGTACGCGAGATTTCCACACTCCTAGACAGCCCTAGGTCCACTGTTTCCGATGTGATAGTGAAGGGAAACGAGAAGGGACATGTACAGCACAAAAGCGTACAGGCCGACCTCGTCTGTTGACTGACAGAGACCGCTGACTGTTGAAGAGGGTCGTAATGCGTAAGAGGCAAACATCTATCCAGACCATCACACAGGAATTCCAAACTGTATCAGAATCGAGTGAAAGTACTATGACAGCTAGGCGGGAGGTGAGAACATTTGGATTTCAATTCCCAACGTCTGTTAATAAGCCACACATCACGCCAAACGACGCCTTGCTTGGTGTAAGGAGCGTAAACATTTGACGATTGAACAGTGGAAAAACGTTCTGTGGAGTGACGAATCACGGTACACAATGTGGCGATCAGATAACACGGTTTGGGTATGGCGAATGCTCCTTGAACTTCATCTGCCAGTGTGTGTAGTGCCAACAGTAAAATTCGGAGGCGGTGGTGTTATGGTGTGGTCGTGTTTTTCATGGAGAGGGTTTGCACCCCCCTTGAATGGCACTATCACAGCAGAGGCCTACACTGACGTTTTAACCACTTCCTTGTTCCCTCTGCTGAAGAGGACTTCGGGGATGGCGATTGCTTCTTTCAACACGATCGAGCGTTCATAATGCACGGCCTGTGGCGGAGTGGTTACGCAAAAGTAACATCCATGTAATGGACTGGCCTACACAGAGTCCTCACCTGAATCCTATAGAAAACCTTTGGGATGTTTTGTAACGCCGACTACGTGCCAGGCCTTACCGACCGACATCGATACCTCTCCTGACTGCAGCACTCGGTGAAGAATGGGCTGGTATTCCCCAAGAAACTTTCCGGCACCTTATTGAACGTATGCCTGCGAGAGTGGAAGCTGTCATCAAGGCTAAGGGTTGGCAAACACCCTATTGAATTCCAGCATTACCGATGGAGAGCGCCACGAACTTGTAAGTCAAAATGGTTCAAATGGATTTGAGCACTATGGGACTTAACTGCAGAGGTCATCAGTCCCCTAGAACTTAGAACTACTTAAACCTAACTAACCTAAGGACATCACACACATCCATGTCCGAGGCAGGATTCGAACCTGCGACCGTAGGTGTCCGGATACTTTTGATAAAATTAGTGTATATGCAATACGACACTGTTACCGGTGCGGCACTGGTGTTCCTACTGGAATAATACAATATGCATTACGACGCGACTCGCCTTACTACTAGCAACAAGACAACACGAATCACGCCGCTGTTTCTGTTACAGTTGCAACGATGAGCTCTTCCGAGCGGACGTTTTGTGGTTTATCACTTGTTACAACACAGAATAGTAAGGGGTTGAAAATGAGAAAATTTTATTATAACTCATTTATCTTGCTCAAGAAAAGTGCGGTCATGCCAGAGGGAGAGAAGAACCAGGAAATAAGCAGTACGTCGCATGTGGGCATGTGGGTCGGGCCCCAACACCTTACAACGCCGCAAGAGAGAGAGGGAGAGAGAGGGGGAGAGAGAGAGAGAGAGAGAGAGAGAGAGAGAGAGAGAGAGAGAGAGAGAGAGAGAGAGAGAGAAGGGGTGGTTGTTGGGATGTTTAAGGGGGACTAAACAGCTAAGGTCATCAGTCCCAGAGAGAGAGAGACAGAGAGAGAGAGAGAGAGAGAGAGAGAGAGAGAGAGAGAGAGAGAGAGAGAGCGAGCTCAGTAGAAAATAGCACAGAAAAACTAACGGAAACGTGAGACGCATAGTCGTTAGCTCGTATGAGATGTAGAAAGAAAGTGTACCTGTTTCATAAAAACCAGTATCAGAGAACCTACACAGCAGTTAACAGTCTATTAAACGATATAGGAAAATAAGGACACATGCGGTCATTACGAGCTGAACATCGCGGCATAGTGTCACATTAGCTCCCTTTAAATACTGGAGCTTTCAAGTTCGCATGCAGTTCATCAATGGCGTCCACAGTAACAGGACTCGATTCCATGATTACGTTACAGTAGCGAATTGATTCCTAGATATTCCAGAACAGTCTACGAACCAGTCGAAGTTGTACGTGAGATGGAAGTCTTCGTCTGATGAACTTCATACTGTTCGTCGCCTATCATTGCTGATGGAGAAACTGAATGTCTTCCGACAACAGCACATCGCAGAGTACTGGCAGCATCGAACTTCAGCGTTCAAACCGGCAGCAGGGTCTCGTGGGGTCCACGCTGCTGTTCAACACCTAGGAGCCTCCGGATGCTGAAACGTACCTGGCTGGTAGGAAGGACATCGACCGACCACATCGCGGATGTCTGTGTCGCCTGGCCACCAAGAGCTGTTGCATAACGATTTGATTCACGGATCCAGTTATATGGCTTCTTCCGTGTAAAGCGTTTTTACGACTATGACGTGTGGGCCCTGAAGATGGCACCAATGTAATGCCATAACCGGTAGCACATAAGAACTCCATAAAATACATTTCTACGAGGGCAGTTCAATAAGTAATGCAACACATTTTTTTTCTCGACCAATTTAGGTTGAAAAAACCGGAAATTTCTTGTGGAATATTTTCAAACATTCCCGCTTCGTCTCGTATAGTTTCATTGACTTCCGACAGGTGGCAGCGCTGTACGGAGCTGTTAAAATGGCGTCTGTAACGGATGTGCGTTGCAAACAACAGGCAGTGATCGAGTTTCTTTTGGCGGAAAACCAGGGCATCTCAGATATTCATAGGCGCTTGCAGAATGTCTACGGTGATCTGGCAGTGGACAAAAGCACGGTGAGTCGTTCGCAAAGCGTGTGTCGTCATCGCCGCAAGGTCAAGCAAGACTGTCTGATCTCCCGCGTGCGGGCCGGCCGTGCACAGCTGTGACTCCTGCAATGGCGGAGCGTGCGAACACACTCGTTCGAGATGATCGACGGATCACCATCAAACAACTCAGTGCTCAACTTGACATCTCTGTTGGTAGTGCTGTCACAATTGTTCACCAGTTGGGATATTCAAAGGTTTGTTCCCGCTGGGTCCCTCGTTGTCTAACCGAACACCATAAAGAGCAAAGGAGAACCATCTGTGCGGAATTGCTTGCTCGTCATGTGGCTGAGGGTGACAATTTCTTGTCAAAGATTGTTACAGGCGATGAAACATGGGTTCATCACTTCGAACCTGAAACAAAACGGCAATCAATGGAGTGGCGCCACACCCACTCCCCTACCAAGAAAAAGTTTAAAGCCATACCCTCAGCCGGTAAAGTCATGGTTACAGTCTTCTGGGACGCTGAAGGGGTTATTCTGTTCGATGTCCTTCCCCATGGTCAAACGATCAACTCTGAAGTGTATTGTGCTCCTCTTCAGAAAGTGAAGAAACGATTTCAGCGTGTTCGTAGGCACAAAAATCTGAACGAACTTCTCCTTCTTCATGACAACGCAAGACCTCACACAAGTCTTCGCACCCGAGAGGAGCTCACAAAACTTCAGTGGACTGTTCTTCCTCATGCACCCTACAGCCCCGATCTCGCACCGTCGGATTTCCATATCTTTGGCCCAATGAAGGACGCAATCCGTACGGGGCCCTACGCGGATGATGAAGACGTTATTGATGCAGTACGACGTTGGCTCCGACATCGACCAGTGGAATGGTACCGTGCAGGCATACAAGCCCTCATTTCAAGGTGGCGTAAGGCCGTAGCATTGAATGGAGATTACGTTGAAAAATAGTGTTGTGTAGCTAAAAGATTGGGGAATAACCTGGTGTATTTCAATGCTGAATAAAACAACCCCTGTTTCAGAAAAAAAATGTGTTTCATTACTTATTGAACTGCCCTCGTAGAATACATACGGCTGTTGGTAAATTATTGCATCAAGAAAAACATCGCGGATGGGTCGTCAAGGGTCAACATGGAATTCGGAGAGGGATCGAGCACACTCCAGCCGCTAGTACGAGACCATTAGTGCTGGATCATAACCGCGCCGGCAGCGCGTCGCGGGGCAGGGTCACTCACTCTTTGTCTGGACCTGCAGACGAGGAGCTCACTGGGCAGCTGCCAGCGGGAATACAATACGCAGCTGAATGAGGCATCGGCACCTAGGCAGGTGTGGAAGAAGACGACTGTAAACACGGTTGATTAATGACTCAGCTCTGACAATGTTGAACTAGCGTCAGAGACGCTTACAGATACCCAACTGCTGTCCGGACTTCATGCAGAGGAGTCTCCGCTTGACCCCTCTGGAAATTATTTAAAACTCTAGAAACTGTCAAAGAAAAGGTAGTACTGGGCGCATTCATACACAGCCATAAGTATGAAAACACAGTTCAGCTCTGGTTTATCGTGACCTCTCCCAACTCGAACACAAATTTCACGAATTCTACAGAAAAAGTACAGATAGTTTCCATATTTTGGAGCAACAAGTAGTATCAGCTACTGTGACAAAGTGGGACACACATTATCGAGCTGCTACTTCTCCTGTTGATAAGCCACTTATTACAAAAGGTAAGTTGGTGTAACTGTTAGCCCATCCGGTGTGGCCGAACAGTTCTAGGCGCTTCAGCCTGGAACCGCGCGACCGTTATGGTTGCAGGTTCGAATCCTGCCTCGGGCATGGATGTATGTGATGTCCTTAGCTTAGTTAGGTTTAAGTAGTTCTAAGTTCTAGGGGACTGATGACTTCAGACGTTAAGTCCCATAGTGCTCAGAGCCATTTGAACCATTTTTTGTAACTGTTTGAATGACGTAAATATGCCGCTATGAAAAGTTTATTTTTTGTAAGGCCGTTTAGTGTGGTACTTTATTCAGTATGTTACATATAAACAACGGTTACAAATTAATAAAGCTAGGATAGTATTTCTACAACTGTTCAATTTTGCAAAGCAGTATACAGGTTGAGTCACTAACTATTGCCACCAAGAATAACTCTGAAAGTATGATAGGAGCTGAAAAGTTTGTGGGGCGAAAGTTGCGTGGGACAACGGGTGCCATAATACAACGTTGATTTTTTGTTGCTAGATGGGGTCGCTTCAGAGATATGAAGGTCAGCTTTGCTTTTTTAAATGGGATGCTATAGTTTGGTACTTATTTTTTATAGCGGCTATCAAGACGATTCCAATGATGTGTAACAGTAAGGGCTTTGAAGATCAATGAAGATCACAAATGTGGCACGAACGTCCATGTTCGAAGTGATGATGAAAAAATCCCGACATGGACCTCCGGGCTTCCTCCAGCTGTTGATTCGAAAGTAACAGGAATATGACTGTCACAGCTCTTTTCTCTCATGCCTATCATAGAATTTCCTGAAACTAGGGAGGATGATTTAAAAAATATATACAGTCGGCATCATCCACTGATGACAACCAGTGGCTTTTCATTGCAGTAAGTTACTCATTTCCACCTTCAGGCTGTATCACCAGCATACGAAGAAGAGAAACACGAGGTGCCTCCATACGCTATACAGCAGGCCATAACACTCAGTAATAGCCGCAAGTGTGGCGCTTAACAGCCAGCCTCGACGCTGACAGCCTTTCGTATTTTCTCGAGAATTTTCTTCTGCCACCGTTAAAAAAATTTGGTATATTACCTACGTTTCGTAAGCGGTAATATATGGCATAAAACGCGCCAAAACTAGACGGCGAGCTACAACGTTTCAAAATATGCACTGTGTTGTACTTTACTTTGAAGTATCGCAATAACTGTGGGCAATAACGAAATAGGGAACCAGATCTTTATCAAGCTGTGTGGGTGTAAGACGCGGGAAAGTAATATTTTTACCGAGTAGTTTTCTCAAATCGTTCAAATGGCTCTGAGCACTATGGGACTTAACTTCTAAGGTCATCAGCCCCCTAGAACTTAGAACTAATTAAACGTAACTAACATAAGGACATCTCACACATCCATGCCCGAGGCAGGATTCGAACCTGCTACCGTAGCGGTCGCGCGGTTCCAGACTGTAGCGCCTAGAACCGCTCGGTCACCTAGGCCGGCAGTCTTCTCAAAGTCAGTGAGAAAGACTACAGAGCGGAGAACAAGTACTTATCCAAAAACAGTGGTTTTTATTTATTTTGCGACAAAACTAAGGGTTTTGTGGGGAAACCAACTATAGAGACGAATGTAGCTTTTTTCATCTAAATAAAACAATTTTTGAGGCAGACAAGAGTGCAGTTCCTTATGCATCATACTCTACGAGCTGCGGGGAGAGACCAGCACGCCCTGTCGCGCTGCGCAGTCCGATTCTGGTCTACCACGGATCACCCTCGTTGGTAAGTATGGAGGAAACCTGTAGATAAGTTCTATTCTACCAACATTTTCTAGAGGCACAACGGTGTTACTTCTGGCCCCATGGGGTAGGCACCATAGGGTATGGCTTCAGGTCATGGATGGTAGTGAGTGAGGGAATTATGACGGTACAGCGGTTCGTCATGGATATCCTACGGCCTCATGTGCCACCTCCTATGGGACAGTATTATGGTTCCATTTTTCAGTAGGACAATACTTGTTCACACATGACACGTGCCTCTAAGAACTGTCTGAAGGTGTATAGGCATTTCCATGGCCAGGAAGATCCCCAGATCTGCCCCTGATAGAATATGTGTGAGACCAGCTCGTGTGTGAACTCCGTCCCAGTGGCAGTATCCAGTTCATCAACGGTCGTGTTACAAGAGTTGTGGGCCAACTAGCCTCAGGTCAGGATACAATGGCTTTTTGACACCTTTCCCAATCGAATCAGTGCATGCTTCCAAGTCAGAACTCGTGCAACGTCGCCCGGGTAAAAAAAAAAGTGAGGTCACATTGCCAAGTTCTATGTAAATGTGACTCAATTTTGTAATCACTTAAATAACGTCACATATCCTCTCAACCCATGATATTTCATTTCGTTTCATCCTCTCCTTCTGCGTGCTTGACTTGTTTTCTCATGCGTGGGGCTAACGTTGTTAAATTTCTTTGACTGGAAGACTGAAGGCGTGTCTGCTAGTCACTACTTAAAGATGGTTTGTACGGACCAGTCAGAGAACCTGGGCAGGCCGTGTCGCTTCTTGTGAGCCCCGTTTTATGGCGGACAAAGCATTAAGTTCCATTCCGTTCTGTTCTCTTAGACTCGACTCTGTCCTGCCCTTCGCATCCGCTTGCTTATTATATCGCTAGTTCCACGTGCTGTATTCTGGACGTGTGGCGTCGCTGCTTGTTCACGGATGCTGGGTATTTGAATTGAGGTTACTTTCTGATCACAGTTTTCCAGTTAAAAAATCACAGGAATTATGTCGAGGCTGCTGCATGCATTTTGCAGGTTGTAGTAATATTGTGTCTGCAGTGTTTAGGGTCTTCAAATATGTCCTCATCTGTGTTGAGATTTAACTTCAATTGTTCACAGAGGTAGACCGTGGTCCATGCTCAAGGCGGAGTATAGGTATTTCACTCGCTCATCAGTACGGTAGACGTACTGGCTACATCACATTCCTACGGTCGCAGGTTCGAATCCTGCCTCGGGCATGGATGTGTGTGATGTCCTTAGGTTAGTTAGGTTAAATTAATTCTATGTTCTAGGCGACTGATGACCTCAGAAGTTAAGTCGCATAGTGCTCAGAGCCATTCGAACCTTTTTTACATCACATTCCAGCTAATTTAAGTGTGTTCAGGATTTGCTAGTGCATATAGAATTCTTCTTTGTTCAGTTTTTCATATATGGTGGCCCTGTATACCACAGCCATCACAGGGCAAGTGTAATCCTTCATTTGTTACTCCTTTTAACTGAATCTTAATAATCACGAATTTAACTAAAACACCTACAATATATCTTACTTCCCCGGTCACTTATTTCGACTGCACATGTGCTTCTGTATTCACTCTAGAATCTTTATTTAATTTGTGGACGAACGTATCGTGAATATAGATCAACGCGAACCAAACTGCAATCAGTAGAAGGCTCTTGCAATTCTTTGCGTGCCCTTGCGGCTCGGAAGGAAAGTGATGCTGCTGGGGCTTCGAGACCAGTTGCTGTTTTTCAGGTAATACTCGACGAGTTTGTTATCTCATGTCCTTTTGTGGACAGGTGTTAGGCTATCGACTCAGGCTCACACCTTCATTGCGTTTGTCTACATACAAGGAAGATCAGCTGTTCCATTCAGCGAATCAGTTTACTAAACTTGGAGAAGTAATAATGACACTAAGTTCCCTCTAATATTAATGCCCTCGCTTTTACTGGGTGCGCAATGTAAGCATCTGCTACTTTCGAATATCTTCATGAAACTGTGGTCAGATACTCTTTCAGGTATTTGTTGGGTGAAAATTTTATATAAAAGGGACACATTCTCAGGTTATTTTACTGAAGTCAGATATTGTCATGTACTCAGTTGATTAGAAAGAAAGGTAGAAGGTTTACAATATATAAAGGCTATTAGAGAGCGAAGTTTTAAAAATTTTGGAGACTAGAGGCTGTAATTTTGACGGTTGTGATATGAGAAACCTAAGGCCGTAAGTGTGAAATAAAGTTTCTAGACCCACCACTGGAGCGTAGAAAATTCACTCATTACCTTTAGCAGAAGCTACCAGGTGAAATTCTCAGCGAACTTTTGGTTTGGAATCATTGTAGATCACCTTACTGGACCACACACCTCACCATATAATTTGAATGGTGCGTGGTGTTTGACATTCCTGGACAGTGCCCAGCTTGAATTTCTAAAGGACGTTCCCTTGCATCTGTACACTTGTCTGATTTTTGAGCGATGATGCGCCAGCGCAATTTGATCGTCGGGGCAGCGCACGAACAACTTCAGGCAGAGTATACTTGGAAGGGGACTCCGGTGTCTCTTGGCCTGTGCGCTCCGCTGACCTCAACCCTCTTTACTTTTTCCTCTGGGTTTAGGTAAAGTATGAACTCAATACCAGTAGAAATAACACGTGAGCTTAATGAACGCATCTTTACAGCGTTTGATACCATCAGAGGGGAGTGTGGTGTCACCGCCAGACACCACACTTGCTAGGTCCGCGGTCCGTTAGTATACGTCGGACCCGCGTGTCGCCACTATCAGTGATTGCAGACCGAGCACCGCCACACGGCAGGTCTAGTCTAGAGAGACTCCCTAGCACTCGCCCCAGTTGTACAGCCGACTTTGCTAGCGATGGTTCACTGTCTACATACTCTCTCATTTGCCGAGACGACAGTTTAGCATAGCCTTCAGCTACGTCATTTGCTACGACCTAGCAAGGCGCCATATTCAGTTACTATAACCTGAACAGATAATATTGTGAATCATGTACCGTCAAGAGCGACGTTCATCATTAATTGAGTAAAGTTAAGTTTCAGACTAATTACGTCCGCTTTCTGAATTCTAATTCCTTGTCGTGTTCCAGACCTCACTTCAGTATAGTTCTTCCCTCCTCACGCCAGCCTGCGTGAGCTAAAACGCGTGCATTTCGGCCTCCACTAGTAACACGGTGTTGGCTCTTCTACCACCACATCAGGGAGCGCGGAATCATTACAAAACTTGAACATTCACTTTGAAGCCACAGATTATGTTTACACGATGTACTCTACTGTCAATAAACCTTTTCCTAACTACAGTATTCTGGTGTTTTATTTAGCAATACATAATGCTGTGCAAACTTTATTTCATATTTATGGCTATATGTACCATACAGGGCGACCATAAATAAAACGGACAAGCTGCAGGACAGATTCCTGACTATAAATGGAGGAAAAAAGTCTTATGAATACTTGTCCGGAAATGCATCGTTGCCACGGTAGATGGCGCTGACGAATGAAATTTCCTCTGACCAGGTGCCGTGTGTTTCTTGTGTGTTGCAAACTGTGGGATTGACGCAGCATAGTGTTAGCAACAGAATGGTCCGGTATTCATGTTGGAACAATCCGAGGTGGTGTTTGTGTTCCGCCATGCAGATGGAAACGGTCGAGAGGCAGCACGACTATACCAAAACAAGTACCCTCACAGACAACAACCACATCACACATTTCAAGCCCTTTTTGGGCGTTTGTACTGTCATCGGTCCTTTCAGGCAGATGAACGTGCAGGCGGCGGGCTGGGCGTACATCAGATTTGGAGGACCAGGTTCTACAGGATATTGCGACGAACCCTAGTACAAGCTCCAGGCAAGTGGCCAGCCGACATGGTGTAAGCCCAAGTACGATTACTTGTTTCCTGCATGACAACCGCTACTAACCCTATCACCTGCAAGGAGTGAAAGGGTTATTAACTGTGGTGTCACCGCCAGACACCACACTTGCTAGGTGGTAGCCTTTAAATCGGCCGCAGTCCGTTAGTATACGTCGGACCGCGTGTCACCACTCTCAAGTGATTGCACACCGAGCGCCGCCACACGGCAGGTCTAGTCTAGAGAGAGTCCCTAGCACTCGCCCCAGTTGTACAGCCGACTTTGCTAGCGATGGTTCACTGTCTACACACGCTCTCATTTGCAGAGACGACAGTTTAGCATAGCCTTCAGCTACGTCATTTGCTACGGCCTAGCAAGGCGCCATATTCAGTTACTATAAGAACTATCTTCAAGAATGTATTCTGAACAGATAATATAGTGAATCATGTACCGTCAAGAGAGACGTTCATCATTAATGGCTTAAAGTTAAGTATCAAACTCATTACGTCCGCTTTCTGAATTCCCATTCCTTGTCATGTTCCAGACCTCACGTTAGTATAGTTCTTCCCTCCTCACGCCAGCCTGCGTGAGCTAAACGCGTGCATTTCGGCCTCCACTCGTAACACGGTGTTGGCTCTTCTGTTAACACAAAATTAACAGCGCTATTTACGGGAAGGGTATTGTCGATGGTTTTTGCACCAGACCATCACAATTATAGGCTTTCTGTCATGGGCTACAGACAATCTTCGGGGAATGGTTGAGACGTCTCCTCAGCATGCATTCAGCATAGTGTCGACAAGCATTCTTGGCAACCACATACTTGGACCGATTATTATTCCACAACAACCTGACCGAGAAACGTATCTCGACTTCCTGACGAATATTCTGCCTGGTCTGCTTGAGAGTGTGCCTTTGGCAATGCGACAAGTTATGTGGTTTCTGCATGACGGAACACCTCCACACTTCCGCATTACAGTTCGCCGACACCTCAATATCTCGTTTCCCGGACGCTGGGTAGGACACACGGAAGCCCTGTGCATGGCCTGCCGTATACCGGACTTAAACCCTCTGGATATTTACCTCTGGGGGCATCTGAAAAGTATTGTGTGTGCTCAGCCAGATCCTAATGTGCAGACCCTTCAACAGCGTGTTCATAACGCCTGTGATGTTGTTCGGAGAGAGGCCGGAACGTGCGAAAGAGTGCAGCAATCCATGATGCGAAGTGTAAAGGCATTCCATGGAAGCCACTTTTAACATCTGTTGTGACGTGGATGCAGTACAGCTCTGTACTGTGTTTCGGAACGATTTGTCTTTACTGCACTCACACCATCCATTTCCGTACACTTGTTCATAGTATCTTTTTTCCTCCATTTCCAGTCAGGAATCCAAACCTACAATTTGACGGTTTTATTAATGTTAACTTTGATTTCAAAACGTTGAAAATTTCATCCTCTACAACTCCCAAATTTGTAAAACGTAATGAAACTTGAGGACTGGCAGTAGCTTAAGTGAATGAGATAGTAATCGTAGTTGGATGTCCATAAACTTGAGTCAGTTGATTGCTACTGGTGTTACGTCTGCAAAATGTTTCACGAAATCGTGCGAAATGTAGTCCAGTGTTTGTTCCGACATTCTGGAGTGGCACTGGTCATCATCGCTTATTCTCCACTTACATAGTGTTGCTTTGGCTGTAGAGTTGAAGGAGCACTAAATTTTTCTTAGTATGTTCGCTCACGAGTTTTGGTTGGACAGAACTGTTCTACCTATCTTCTCATAACCATGGAACGACGTCCAAGAATTTCTCCATTCTTCTGTTAGAACATAGCTTTCTGTGGTGCGTTCGGCATTGTCTGCTCAGAATGATTCTCTAGGTTTTAGTCGGCTACGCGGTAACTTATTCAATGTTTCATGAATTGGCAAGTCTCTTAAGTTTCATCCGTTGGTGTGTTATTGTGTGTTGTCATCGGGGATCTGGTGGGGCAACATTGGTGAGTACTGACAGCGGTGATATTTATGTGGATTTAATGTTTTATGCCTCACTCCTCATTGCGTCGTTTAGATGGATATCTGTTTCATTGACATGCCTACTTCTACTCCAGACAGGATAAGAAAGGGCCTGTGCTGTAACTCTCTAGGTGTTTACACCAGATATCGAGCTAGTACAACCCAGTTTCCTTAATATATTACTTAATGAATTTAACTTTGTTCTGTTACTTCTAAGTGCTTCCTAAATGTCAGGAATCTGTCGAGAGAGACACCCAAACTATGCCGCTGTTTTTTGCTGCGAAGGATCGCATGAGGGTCTTTGCCATTCTGCTGGTTAGGTGAAATGAGCTGTCTTCCAATTTTCAGGGTTCAGGCAATTTTGATCAAGCTTTTTTTTCAGATCGATAGAAAGTATTTGTTCACATTCTGCGAAAGAGTTGCTTTGAGTTACCATCATTAGGTTGTTGGCTACCCTTCACTATAAAAAATGCAATGAATTTCCCATGATTCGTGTCACTGTAATTCTCCAGCATAAGAAAGTTCAGTTTAATTTTGCCTTGTGTACTTTTTGACCACAGGTCGTTTAGGAAATGTTTATGGAAGTCATCATGTTTTAGATTGTCACATCAAAATATGCATTTTTCCAGGCGCTTCTTGCCTCAATTGGCTACATACAAATGTGGAAGTGCATGATCAAACTAATCTAGCCACATCCTGGTTACTGCTCATTCACCGTATCTGGAAACAGAAAAATTTTGCCTGACACATAATGCTTCCTATATGATGACTGTCTTTCGCTTTCTGGTTCATAGCGATGTACCCAGGTTTTGCCTCCTATGACGATATGTGTCAAAGTCTTGTCCTGCAGCGTTATATCGCTCCAGAAATGTTGTGGCATCCTGAACACGCATAATAATGGGTTCACCAATGAGCAACCTAGGCATTCATCGCGCACACGAAAGATGTTACCTGAGAATCTCACTAACAACGGTATGAGCGGATCCGTCATTGACAGTCATTTCCCTGGCTACACCTTCTAAAGAAATACGCCAGTTCTCACGAATCATGGCTTCAGTGAGTTCCATATTCTTGTCGGTAACGGCCGTCTTGGACGATTAGGGTATTGCTCTTCTGTGACTGACGTACGTCCACTTTTAAGGGCTTCTACCCACTCGTACACTCTTCTCTCATTAACGCAGCTACCGTCCTAACATCCTTCTATGGATTTGTAGAGATTTCACGTTCTCCGACCAGAAAATTCACTACTGGCCATTAAAATTGCTACACCAAGAAGAAATGCAGATGACAAACGGGTGTTCATTGGACAAATATGTTATACTAGAACTGATATGTGATTACGTTTTCACGCAGTTTGAGAGCATAGATCCTGAGAAATCAGTACCCAGAACGATCACCTCTGGCCGTAATAACGGCCTTGATACACCTGGGCATTGCATGCCGTGCACAGGTACAGCTGCCCATACAGCTTCAACACGATACCACAGTTCATCAAGAGTAGTGACTGGCGTATTGTGACGAGCCAGTTGCTCGGCCACCATTGACCAGACGTTTTCAATTCGAGAGAGATCTGGAGAACGTGCTGGCCAGGGCAGCAGTCGAACATTTTCTGCAGCCAGAAAGGCCCACACAGGACCTGCAACATGTGGTCGTGCATTATCCTGTTGAAATGTAGGGTTTCGCAGGGATCGAATGAAGGGTAGAGCCACTGGTCGTAACACATCTGAAATGTAACGTCCACTGTTCAAAGTGCCATCAATGAGAACAAGAGGTGAGCGAGACGTGTAACCAATGGCACGCCGTACCATCACGCCGGGTGATACGCCAGTTTGGCGATGACGAATACACGCTTCCAATGTGCGTTCACCGGGATGTCGCCAAACACGAATGCGACCATCATGATGCTGTAAACAGAATCTGGATTCATCCGAAAAAATCTCCTTTTGTCATTCGTGCACCCAGGTTCGTCGTTGAGTACACCATCGCAGGCGTTCCTGTCTGTGATGCACCGTCAAGGGTAACCGCAGCCGAGCTGATAATCCATGCTGCTGCAGACGTCGTCAAACAGTTCGTGCAGATGGTTGTTGTCTTGCAAACGTCCCCATCTGTTGATTCAGGGATCGAGAGGTGGCTGCAAGATCCGTTACAGCCATGCGGATGAGATGCCTGTCATCGCGGCTGCTAGTGATACGAGGCCGTTGGGATCCAGCACGGCGTTCCGTATTACCCTCCTGAACCCACCGATTCCATATTCTGCTAACAGTCATTGAATCTCGACCAACGCGAGCAGCAATGTCGTGATACAATAAACCGCAATCGCGATAGTCTACAATCCGACCTTTATCAAAGTCGGGAACGTAATGGTACGCATTTCTCCTCCTTACACGAGGCATCACAACAACGTTTCACCAGGGAACACCGGTCAACTGATGTTTGTGTATGAGAAATCGGTTGGAAACTTCCTTCATGTCAGCACGTTGTAGGTGTCGCCACCGGTGCCAAACTTGTGTGAATGCTCTGAAATGCTAATCATTTGCATATCACAGCATCTTCTTCCTGTCGGTTAAATTTCGCGTCTGTAGCACGTCATCTTTGTGGTGTAGCAATTTTAATGGTCAGTACTGTGTTTCTTATTCTGAGAACCGCGTATATGGCAATTTTTAGAACATAAATAATAGCCAGTCTATCGCTTTTATGTCTATGCTGTTTTTTAAACATGCAGCTATTGCTGACAGCCATTAAAAGTGATTGGCGGCATGTGACGTTCGTGAAACGGACATCGCATTGGGTATGTGGTGCTCCCAGTAGACTAGCTTCCTTCCTTGAACTTCTGGAGCCATCACGATTTGTATGGGAAAGAATATGTAAGGAGGGGGAAGAGTCTTCTCTTTAGATACTCCTGATAGCGATTCTTATTCGAGTACTGTTGCATTGCTTGGAACAATAATTTTTCTGTGTTGAGTGGTCGGAATACGTTTCCATTTCACTGGTGAATGACGCTGAATATTTAATAAGTAGGAAAAACGGTGACGTACTCAAAATGAACGATAAACGCGGTATTATTGTTCGCGGTACTCATTCGAATAATGACTCGTATAGCTTGTTACGCTTACGTTGCCACGTACTGCACGCAGCACTGATTCCAATAATGACTCGTGTAGCTTGTCGAGCTTACGTCGGCACGTATTGGAGTTTCTCTAACAATTGCCATGTTTTTCACGAGCAATTTTTACCGCCACTGCACAGGAGAGGGTGCGCTTGCGGGTAAGAAATCAAATATTTGCTAACAAGGTTAATTATATTTCTACGCCTGAAATCTCATAAAGAAGAACAAACATTAAGCATTCGAATAGAAATGCGGCGTAATGAGTATTTTGCCCACCTCCAGATGGCGTTAATTGCGTAAGTGCAGGTGAAATCGGAACGGACATGTTTTTTTTTTTTTAATTAAGCGAGGTTTTCAACGTGCGGAAAGCAACAAAAAATCCGACTCGAGATTCTCCGGTTGTTAAAGCCGTGCTGTCGCCGATCTTCCGGCAGGCGGAAGTCCACCGACAAGAATGCCGTATTTGCACGGTCATTGTCCTATAAAATACTTCTTTCTGTGTCTTCTTATTTTCTTTGTAATTACACAGGCGCTGCGAACTGGAAGGTGGAACGCTGATATTTTGAGGAGAGCAGACGCCCGTGGGAGGAAATGATCTGCGTGCAAGCTGCACAAAGTTTTTCTCTAGACCGTCGAAGTGTTCACGATGAAAAAATCGTAGAAAGCGGCAAGTCTGAAACCTTCATGATCAGTAATTAGTTTTAAGTAGGAGCATATCACCCGTGTAACACTTCCGGCTGAAAGATACCCAAAAGATCCTCAAAGTTTTCTCATCTGTCGAATTGGAAAGGATTTCTGCCTCCGCCGAGGGCACCAGCGAGAGTACGAGGCTTTGGGTTCCGAGTGAAATATCCTTGTACCATTGATACAGAAAAAGACAAAAAAATTCTGGTGCCAATACTCAGCGTACAGTTTTAACTGCTAAATGATGCGATTCGGGAAACTGTCCTGAGGGTCAAGATCGTTAATCTTTATGTATTGTGACCTTTTAAGCGTTATGCTTGCTGTTGCTGTGTGTCACCTCCTGCATGGTGCTGGTAACTTCACTGTAATGGAATCATACGAAAATTTATCGCCGGTGACTTTCTTGTCCCATAGATACTAGAAAATTTGTTTTCGTACTTCCGGAATTGCGATTATCCTGCTGCGTAAGAATTCACGTGCGCTAATCATTACATTCTTATTTATGACGTGTACAAGTAATTCCTGTAAGTCACAAGGCCAACTTTTTTCTAGGCGCTTCTTAGCAGAAATCACATTCAATGACTTAACATCTGTCCTCGATGGAAAAGAACTTGATTCGTTTTGGGATGTTAGTAATTTTTTTCTGAACAGAAATCTCAATAATGAAACCTAAGATAAGGAAATTAACTATCTTTCTTTAGAGAAAGATAAACTAGCATCAAATAGACGTTACGACTTCTTTATTGAATTACGGTGACATTACGAATTTCCTTACGTCTTCCAATTTAGTTGTATGGAAATCTGTTTCGTACGCATATTTTATGTTTAACACCGTTTCACAATTAGACACGTATACGACGTAGAGACAATGTTCGTGAAGCTCGCAATAAATTTGTTGGTATTAAACATCGTACGCCAAAACATTTCGGCAGTGGTGTGAGCATCCGACTTGCTTAGTGATTGTCAGACAATTTGTTGTGTGTTCCATCACCTGAAATTTCGAAAGTTTGCGTTGAAGTTAGAGATCGTACGCTGTTCTGTCCATTTCTAATGTCACCCTCGGTACGTCATTGCCATATCATCACGTGATTCGAACCGGAAGTATCAATTTTAGTGACAGTTTCATGTGTTTATTTTTATTATTTTGTTGCTGGTCGTAATGATGCGTTCTGCCCTTAAGGCAAGCCTGTCACTGCAGGTTCAGGAGTCTGCAGTCTCTCTCATTTATCGGCATCCTTTTGGTACGGAAGTGGATATCAATATAAAGACATGGATATTTGTAGGAAAATTAACAATGTCAATTGGAACAGACGCCCCTAGCGTACATGCAATTGTATGAGATCCACTATACTGACAATGCAGTCAAATGATATCGCATTTGAAGTCAGTGGTATAGTATGTAACAAGGCATCAACTATCCAGGTGGCAGAGGGTAGAACTCGGTATAAAGGCAGTGGGCTATGAGCGGTTAGTATGTGTGTGTATGTGCGTTTCCCACAGAGAGGAAACAGGCGCGATTAGTGATAGTGCTTAATGTACACATAGACTACGACTATGACATAGCCCCTAGGAAAACAGTTATCATGTAATGAAAAAGCAAAACTAAGTGCGTAGAAGGAAATGAGACTCTCTAATCGTCAAAGATGTTAAACCACTCAAGGGAAGTAAAATTCAACTGTCTTGCTTTACGTGTTCTGCGGGTCCATGCCTGTTTTTAGTTTTGGTTTTTCTTGGAAATCCTGCCACACCATAAGTTTCTTCTTAAGTGGGATGCGCTCCAAGATGTCAGCATGGGTGATCCCTACTTCTTTAAGATCTTTCTCAACCTCTGTGAACTAAGCCTATTTTGTTTTCTTCTCCTGAAAGTAGGTGATCATACGATTGGTGAGTGTTCCGGGGCTTATTCGGGTCATACGCCCATAAAACATAATCCTTCTTTTCCAGATGGTGTCGGTTATCTTCTCTATGTGGGAATACAGTTCCTGATTATGACGTCTTCTCTATTCCCATTCTCTTTGATGGGACCTAAGATCTTTCTCAAAATCTTCCTTTCCTTGGCCTCCAGTTTTTCGATTAGGCCTTTTTTGTTCATTACTAGGCATTTAGAAGCGTACAAGGCCTCTGGACGGATAACACTGCAGTAATGCCTTAAATTTGCACTGAACGATACTGATCTTTTTTGTAGATGTTTTTCGTTAAATGGAATGCCATTTCCATTTTGTTCATGAGTGATAAGAAGTTCTCTGATAAGGTGGCTGTTATCCATTCTCCGAGATATTTAAACTTTTCAAGTCTCTTAATTTTGCCTTGACCCACTACAAGCTCCCTTGGTGGTGAATTTATGTTCGTTATAAACTCGGTTTTCTCAAATGAAGTTTGGAGGTCAGTCTTCTGTGCTTGTACGTTAAGCTCATTAATCGGTCTCTCAGCTGTTTTCGTGGAATCAGAAAAAAATGCAAGATCATCTCCAAAAGCGAGAGAATCGATTTCAAGATTTTGTTTCTTGTAACCCAGCCTGACACCACTTTTAATTCCTTGGTTTTCCAGTTCTTTGCGCCACTCACGAATCACCTTGTAGAGGGCACAGTTGAAGAGCAGAGGTGAGAGCCCATCTCCTTGCCTCACTCCAGTCTGCATTTCAAAAGGTTCTGATGTTTCTCCTCAAAATTTCACTTTTGAGGTTGTGTTGGTTAGTGTTTGCTGGATTATCGCTTTGGTCTTCTTGTCTAGGCCAAGTTCTTCTGGAATTCTGATCAAGGTTTTACAATCAATCGTGTCGTATGCTTTTTAGAAATCCACAAAGGTCACAACAAAATTCTTATTCCTGATCTTCAGGTACGAAAGGATAGATTTGAGGTTCACTATCTGTCCGAAGCGTGATCGCCCCTTCCTGAAATCTCCTTGATGCTCTCCCAGCTGCCGGCCAGTGTGGCCGAGCGGTTCTAGGCGCTACAATCTGGAACCGTGAGACCGCTACGGTCGCAGGTCCGAATACTGCCTCGGGCATGGATGTGTGTGATGTCCTTAGGTTAGTTAGGTTTAAGTAGTTCTAAGTTCTAGGGGACTGATGACCTCAGAAGTTAAGTCCCATAGTGCTCAGAGCCATTTGAACCATTTTCTCCCAGCTGTAGGTCTAGCTGTTCTTTTGTCCTAGTTTGCAGAGCTTTCGACTGAATCTTATAGGTTGTTGATATGAGAGAAATATTGACATATGTTCTGTCGCCTTTCTTATGAAGAGGCTGGATTAGAACAGAATTCCAGCCATGTGGAAGTCTTTCAGTTTCCCAAATCTGGATGATAATTTCTGTTAGTTTATCTACCGCCTTATCCCCTGCATACTTTCAGAGCTCAGCAATTGTAGAATCATCCCCTGGTGCTTTGTTGTTTTAAGCGAGTGAATAATTAGCTTCATTTCCTCTTTTGTGAGTAGTGATGAATTTGGTGTACTTCTACGTAAGCGGTAAAGGGAAATGTGGAGTTTGAAGGTTCGCAGTTCAGAAGAGCTGTAAAGTAATTCGTTAATATCTGGCAGTTGTCTTTATCATTGTGAGCTAGCTTCCCGTTTGGAGCTTTGAAGTATAGGCTTGGAGGATTGTACTTAGTGAGATTGGCCTTAAAATTTCTATAGAAGTTTCGAGTATTTGTCTTCTGGAAGTCTTGTTCAATTTGTGCCAGCTGAATTTTCTCAAATGTCCACTTCGCTTCCCGTATGATCTTTGCAGGATGTTTCCTAGCATCCAGCATGTTAGCTTCATTTTCCTTGGCATTTCATCTCTGCCGCGTATTCTGTCTTTGCTTCACTGCTGCCTCACAATCACTGTTGCGCCAAGAATGCTTCTTCGGTTTCAGAAGCAGACCGGTTTCCTTTGCTCTTCTGACCAGGGTTTGTTGCAATTCTTCCCAGCACTCTGGATCTAAGTACACAAGTTTACGAGTGAATTCTCGATTGGACACGAGCTTTTCCGTGTCGAATCTGTGCATTTTCTTTGCCTGTGTTTATCTGTAAATCCTTGGAATTAGCTTAATTTTAATCTTTGAAAGATAGTGAACTGAATCCAGATTTGCATTCCTCAGAACTTTAACATTATGAATCTCTAATTGTACTTTTCGGGTAATGGCAACGTGATCAATCTGATATTCTCCAAGATTCGGATTTGGGCATGACCAAGTTTTCTGTTTTCTTGGGAAGTATTTGAATGCTGTTGATTTCATGACAAGGTTAAAAGCTTTACACAATTCCACGAGGACTCGCATTCGGTAGGACGACGGTTCAATCCCACGTCCGGCCATCGTGATTTAGGTTTTCCGTGATTTCCCTAAATCACTCCAGGCAAATGTCAGGATTGTTCCTTTGAAAGGGCACGTCCGACTTCCTTCCCCGTCCTTCCCTAATCCTCGGAGAGCGATGACCTCGCTGTTTCGTCTCTTCCCCCAAACAATCCAGTCCAACAATTCCACGACTCTCTCTCTGTTGCGGTTTGTCGTTTTACGTGCTGAGTGATTTCCAACAAAGTCTTGGAATTTTCTCTCTTTGCCAAGTTGCGCACTGAAATCTCCGACCAGGATGACGATATGTTTGTCTGGGATCTTGGATAGGAGGTCTTCTAGTTCATCCCAAAATTCATCTATTCCTTTCGGATCTCTGTTGTTCGCCTGGTTGGTAGGTGCATGAACATTCACAATGCTGTAAACTTTGTTTGTGCTTCGGAAAGTAATAATAGATACTCGGCTGTTTGGTGAGATAAAGTCTATGATGGAATCTAGAATTTTCTTGTCGACTAAAAATCCCGTGCCAAGATGAGGAATAGTTTTTTCAACGCGTTTGTCAGTTTTACCTTTAAATATTATGTAGCCCTCTGACTCAAAGCTATGTTCGTCTGTGAATCTTGTTTCTTGAATCGCTGCAATTAGTAATGTTGCTGCAGGGTATCTGTAAGTTGTTTAGTTTACCAGCCTTCAGAAGTGAGTTGGCATTAAAGGTGGCAAAGTAATTTGAGCTTTTGTGCTTAATCTTTGCTGGAGTCTTCGATACCTCCAAGCATGTTGGCGCAGACTCCCCAGACTCCGAAGGCCAGCATGCGTCGTCCAAGACGACGGTGGACTGGGTACCACCTGGAGTAGTAGTATTTGCTGAGCTTTTCTCCATGCTTCTGTCAGTTGAAAAACTGTTTTTTGGGGTCGATGATGTTTCGCACCGACCAGGATCCTTCCAAGGTTGTGGGCCTTGGAGCCCCCGGCACTGATCGGCTATCCAACCCAGCTTCCCGCTGGGACTGGTTACCCAACCTTCCACTGGGTCGTTCGGCTTAACAGGGGCTCCTCTTGTATGTTACATACTGGAGTTGGAGTGAAAGAGGCTAGTTGGATTTTCTTGCTGACTCCAATACACGAGGGTTGGAACTTTGATAGTGGCAACTATTTATTTACAACTCGTTATTTTTTTTTTTTTTTTGGTTATCAGTCTACTGACTGGTTTGATGCGGCCCGCCACGAATTCCTTTCCTGTGCTAACCTCTTCATCTCAGAGTAGCACTTGCAACCTACGTCCTCAATTACTTGCTTGATGTATTCCAATCACTGTCTTCCTCTACAGTTTTTGCTTTCTACAGATCCCTCTAGTACCATGGAAGTCATTCCCTCATATCTTAGCAGATGTCCTATCATCCTGTCCCTTCTCCTTATCAGTGTTTTCCACATATTCCTTTCCTCTCCGATTCTGCGTAGAACCTCCTCATTCCTTACCTTATCAGTCCACCTAATTTTCAACATTCGTCTATAGCACCACATCTCAAATGCTTCGATTCTCTTCTGTTCCGGTTTTCCCACAGTCCACGTTTCACTAACATACAATGCTGGACTCCAGACGTACATCCTCAGAAATTTCTTCCTCAAATTAAGGCCGGTATTTGATATTAGTAGACTTCTCTTGGCCAGAAATGCCTTTTTTGCTATACCGCTTTTGATGTCCTCCTTGCTCCGTCCGTCATTGGTTATTTTACTGCCTAGGTAGCAGAATTCCTTAACTTCATTGACTTCGTGACCATCAATCCTGATGTTAAATTTCTCGCTGTTCTCATTTCTACTACTTCTCATTACCTTCGTCTTTCTCCCATTTACTCTCAAACCATACTGTGTACTCATTAGACTGTTCATTCCGTTCAGCAGATCATTTAATTCTTCTTCACTTTCACTCAGGATAGCAATGTCATCAGCGAATCGTATCATTGATATCCTTTCACCTTGTATTCTAATTCCACTCCTGAACCTTTCTTTTATTTCCATCATTGCTTCCTCGATGTACAGATTGAAGAGTAGGGGCGAAAGGGTACAGCCTTGTCTTACACCCTTCTTAATACGAAAACTTCGTTCTTGATCGTCCACTCTTATTATTCCCTCTTGGTTGTTGTACATATTGTATATGACCCGTCTCTCTCTATAGCTTACCCCTACTTTTTTCAGGATCTCGAACAGCTTGCACCATTTTATATTGTCGAACGCTTTTTCCAGGTCGACAAATCCTATGAAAGTATATTGATTTTTCTTTAGCCTTGCTTCCATTATTAGCCGTAACGTCGGAATTGCCTCTCTCGTCCCTTTACTTTTCCTAAAGCCAAACTGATCGTCACCTAGCGCATTCTCAATTTTCTTTTCCATTCTTCTGTATATTATTCTTGTAAGCAGCTTCGATGCATGAGCTGTTAAGCTGATTGTGCGATAATTCTCGCACTTGTCAGCTCTTGCCGTCTTCGGAATTGTGTGGATGATGCTTTTTCGAAAGTCAGATGGTATGTCGCCAGACACATATACTCTACGCAACAACGTGAATAGTCGTTTTGTTGCCACTTCCCCCAATGATTTTAGAAATTCTGATGGAATGTTATCAATCCCTTCTTCCTTATTTGACCGTAAGTCCTCCAAAGCTCTTTTAAATTACGATTCTAATACTGGATCCCCTATCTCTTGTAAATCGACTCCTGTTTCTTCTTCTATCACATCAGACAAATCTTCACCCTCATAGAGGTTTTCAATGTATTCTTTCCACCTATCTGCTCTCTCCTCTGCATTTAACAGTGGAATTCCTGTTGCACTCTTAATGTTACCACCATTGCTTTTAATGTCACCAAAGGTTATTTTGACTTTCCTGTATGCTGAGTCTGTCCCTCCGACAATCATATCATTTCCGATGTCTTCACATTTTTCCTGCAGCCATTTCGTCTTAGCTTCCCTGCACTTCCTATTTATTTCATTCCTCAGCGACTTGTATTTCTGTATTCCTGATTTTCCCGGAACATGTTTGTACTTCCTCCTTTCATCAATCAACTGAAGTATTTCTTCTGTTACCCACGGTTTCTTCGCAGCTACCTTCTTTGTACCTATGTTTTCCTTCCCAACTACTGCGATGGCCCTTTTTAGAGATGTCCATTCCTCTTCAACTGTACTGCCTACTGCGCTATTCCTGATTGCTGTATCAATAGCGTTAGAGAATTTCAAACGTATCTCGTCATTCCTTAGTACTTCCGTATCCCACTTCTTTGCTTATTGATTCTTCCTGACTAATGTCTTGAACTTCAGCCTACTCTGCATCACTACCATATTATGATCTGAGTCTATATCTGCTCCTGGGTACGCCTTACAATCCAGTATCTGATTTCGGAATCTCTGTCTGACCATGATGTAATCTAATTGAAATCTTCCCGTATCTCCCGGCCTTTTCCAAGTACACCTCCCCCTCTTGTGATTCTTGAACAGGGTATTCGCTATTACTAGCTGAAACTTGTTACAGAACTCAATTAGTCTTTCTCCTCTTTCATTCCTTGTCCCAAGCCCATATTCTCCTGCAACCTTTTCTTCTACTCCTTCCCCTACAACTGCATTCCAGTCGCCCATGACTACTAGATTTTCGTCCCCCTTTACATACTGCATTACCTTTTCAATATCCTCATACACTTTCTCCATGTGTTCATCTTCAGCTTGCGACGTAGGCATGTAGACCTGAACTATCGTTGTCGGTGTTGGTCTGCTGTCGATTCTGATTAGAACAACCCGGTCACTGAACTGTTCACAGTAACACACCCTCTGCCCTACCTTCCTATTCATAACGTATCCTACACCCTGTTATACCATTTTCTGCTGCTGTTGATATTACCCGATACTCATCTGACCAGAAATCCTTGTCTTCCTTCCACTTCACTTCACTGACCCCTACTATATCTAGATTGCGCCTTTGCATTTCCCTTTTCAGATTTTCTAGTTTCCCTACCACGTTCAAGCTTCTGACATTCCACGCCCCGACTCGTAGAACGTTATCCTTTCGTTGATTATTCAATCTTTTTCTCATGGTAACCTCCCCCTTGGCAGTCCCCTCCCGGAGATCCGAATGGGGGACTATTCCGGAATCTTTTGCCAATGGAGAGATCATCATGACACAACTCGTACAAAATAGAAAGTACTCACGAGCATTGTGTATAACCAACTGCGCGCGATGTGGAAGTCGTAGCATAATCTTGGCAGTGCCAGTTGTGTTGACAGTTCGAGGGACACAGTCTATTGCCCGACGAATTTGTAGCAGTTCTGAAACGAATGCCGTGAAGTGTTTCCTTTAGTTTAGAAATCGAGTTGAACTCACGAGAGCTTAAGTCGGGGGAATGCAGTAGGTGGTATAGCACTTAGCAGCCCAGTCAGTCAAACAAATCAGTAACAGCTAGCACTGTACGTGCTTGAGCATAGTCCTGCAAAATGATGGTCAGGTCCTGCAGAAAGTGTCATCGCTTATATCTCTAAGCTAGTCGTAGGTTGTGTTCCAAAAATGAACGGCATAGAGACAGCTACTATTCTTCCTTTGGTTTGTATGGTAAATTAGTTGCAGCCGTGTTGATTCACCTTGTACTCTCATTTTTTACTGTAAAGCTATATTTACTTACGTGTTGAGAATTTGATCGAGTTGGCATTTGATGAAAGATGTTAGGTTCATGTTTAGTTCTTCGTTGGAGCCCAAGTAATATTTTAATGGGTTTTAAGCACGTTCTCTAACTTGCTATTAAACTAAAGTGAACCTGAAAAGTGTTTACGTCCAAGCAACCCACAGCTACTTACCGCTACTAACATATTTCCTGCGCATCATCTTCCATTCTTCTGAAAATCTATATTTAAAAACTCTCTAAGGATTCTTCGTCTCTCTGTCACAGTATTCACATTTCTAACCACACAGTGTAACAATCCATACAAAATTCTTCTCTAATATTTCCTTTTAAGTTGTGTGTAATACACCATAGAAAATAGTCTTCCTGTAAAACAATCATTTTGCAAATAGCTATCCTTCTTTCTATTTCGTGATTACATGCAATATCACTAGTTATTTTCCATGTTAGATATCTGAATGATTTAAGTTGTTCCACTACCTCATCATAAAACTCAGCTTTTATCTTCCTTGATGAGCTTGTCATTATCTTAGTCTTTTCAAATTTACATTGTTTTCATGTATCTCCCAGCTGGTTTTCGTTCTTTTAATGTTTTGTTAATTGCGTTTTCAGCCTCAGTTAGTAATAACATATCACAGCAAATCTTATACCTGTCATTATCATGCCTGTTGTTTTCACACCACTATTTGGCAATAAACAGTTCTTAACCAAATCATTATTAAATGGAGTAGGTGAACCAACTTCTCAGTTTTAGATACTTCGTCTCATATCCTTACTTTTACTTTCTGTGTCATGTATACGCATAGTTTGCTTCTTAGTCTCCTTTCTTTCCTTTCAACTACAGTATACTTCGAAATATCCAAGAGTTTAGTGAACAAAAAGCTAGTGGAGGTTTCTTCCAAGTCAACAAAAACTGCACAAACATCCCTGTCTTTCTTTAGATATCTTTCTCTAGTTAGAAATAACTGTTTAATTGCATCCCTTGTAGCTTTGCCTTTCTGAAGCCGAACTTGTGTATCAAATTCACTCTTAGTTTCAGATTACGGGTCTTCTGTTCGTAGCAGAATTTTTACCGATTGCGATATCAAACTTATGGGTCTAAGTTCTATACTTTTGAGGCGCTAGTTTTCGGTTGATATTCTCACTACTACTTTTTCTATCATCTGTCCAGTCATCTTTCTTATAAATCTTATGGCACAATTGCAATATTTCCGTCTTTCTTTGGCTGAAACATTTACTAAGTTCAACCGGAGTCAGTTTAATTGCATCCCTTGTAGCTTTGCCTTTCTGAAGCCAAACTTGTGTATCAAATTCACTCTTAGTTTCAGATTACGGGTCTTCTGTTCGTAGCAGAATTTTTACCGATTGCGATATCAAACTTATGGGTCTAAGTTCTATACTTTTGAGGCGCTAGTTTTCGGTTGATATTCTCACTACTACTTTTTCTATCATCTGTCCAGTCATCTTTCTTATAAATCTTATGGCACAATTGCAATATTTCCGTCTTTCTTTGGCTGAAACATTTGCTAAGTTCAACCGGAGTCTCATCTTCGACAGTTCCAGACACTACTCGACCCAAATCCTCTGCTACACAATTATGACATAATTCTGAAACTATTTTATTGTGAGAGGGACTGAAGTTAGTTCTGTATAAAACACATACTATTATAGGACTTTAATTCTCATTGCTCTTAACGCAGTTATTAATTACACTGTTTGCAACTTGAAGTTCTAGCGCATGTCATATCGAAGAACGAGCTCAGTTGAGTAAACGGCGTTATGGTCCTAATACAGCACAAAATTTGTTTGGATCTGCATGCCAGTTCGTGTATTGCGGAATCTTTTTGGCGTACGTAGAGTTACTTTTTAGTGCCGACAACGTAACCTCGTTTCCTTCGACACATGGATCAAGGCTACGAGGTGCATTTAGTTCACAGCTATAGTGCTGTTTTGTTCGAACTTGGCTGTTTGGAATTAGATTACACCTGTGTTTTGGGAGTATGCATAAAATCTGATTTCAAATGCAGCGAGTTCTCGCTGCACTCCCAACTCTGTGAACCGGGAATCGCCTGCGCAAATGCAATACACATGTGGGACAGGAAAAGGGGTGGGATGGTGGGTTGCGAGGTGGGCGAAATGAAACAGTATGTGTGGCGCCACGCTTCTGTCATATAGCTCCTTTCATTACTAGTACAGAATTGTGCCACCAGCGCCACAGCAGCAGTCGTAGTTATTTCAGGAAAATACCTAAAACAACACGGATGCGAATAGTTCGTGAGAGGAATAAAATATTCTTTTGAACTTGTGATATTTTTCGCTTCCATCATCTAATGCAAGGAAGATGGTAAATAGATCAGATTAGATTCAGTTTCTTTCTATAGACCCAAAAATGTGATGATTCTTGTGGTGTGGAACATGGCAGAATGTGCAACATAAAAAACAGAACATAAAATATTCTTGTGCTCACTTCCCTGATTATTTGTCAGGAGACTGTCAATAAACTGGGACTGCTAATATTTATAGGATTAATAGTCTATCAGAATGGAACATAGTTATGCACTATCAATAAATTTATAGTACACAAAATATCTTGAGTGCTGTGACCAAGTGCTGTCAAAACTGAAATCTAACGGACATTTTTACTTAAGCTGGTCTAACGGTCCCTGTAAAAATATTTATCTATAGAGTAGAAGGAATCGCCTATCACAAAGTCTTTCAAACTCTGTTTAAATTGAGTTTCGTCTGAAACCAAGTTCTTGAATACTGGATCCCTGTTTGGATCAAGCTAAGTGATTTTAGGTCTTTATCTAGATTGTTCTTATTGCTAGTACTCATACGTATTGAGGTATTGGTTAGAAATAGAAACAGTATTTGCAATAAATTTCATTAAGGAATAAGTATACTGAGTGGCAGTGGTTGGAATACCCAGTTCCATGAGCTGGTTTCTACATGATGTTCTTGAATTTACACCACAAATTAGCCTAATTATACACTTTTGCACTGTAAAAACTTTTGCTCAGTTTGATGAGTTAGTCCAAAATATGATTCCATATGACAATACAATGAAAGTAAACAAAATATACACGTTGTATCTCTCACAACTAACATAATTCACATTACAAATACAGACTTATTTGGATGTTTTAGCAATATCCTGGTATACCCTTGCCAGCAGAATTTGTTATCAAGTTGTAATCTCAGAAGTTTAACACTTCAACTTCTTCTATTTGCATGTCTTCCTATCTTATACACATGCTGGAAGGAAATCTCTTGCAGATCCTGAACTGCATGTAGTGAGCCTTTTCAAAGTTTAACGACAGTGAATATTAGCTGCCGGCCGTTGTTGAGGAGCAGTTCTAGGCGCTTCAGTCTGGAACCGCGCTGCTGCTACGGTCGCAGATTAGAACCCTGCCTCGGGCATGGGTGTGTGTGATGTCCTTAGGTTAGTTAGGTTTAAGTTGTTCTAAGTCTAGGGGACTGATGACCTCGGATGTTAAGTCCCATAGTGCTTAGAGCCATTTTTGAATATTAGCTTTAAACCATTTATTAATGACTGTTAAAATTTGATAATCAGCCATTTCCAAATCTGTACTTGACTTGCTATTTGTTGCAATATTTGTATCATCAGCAAACAAAGCAAACTTAGCAGCTGGCATTATAACAGACGAGAGGTCATAAATGTACACAAGAAAAAGAACAGACCCAAGATGGAACCTCGAGGAATCCTACATGTTAATTTTCAATCAGATGAAGACTGATCACCTACTCCACAGGTGTTCTGCAACACCCTTTGTTTCCTGTCAGTTAGGTAAGACTCGAATCACTTTGCAGCATTACCAGTGACACCATAATATTCTAGCTTACTTAAGAGAATGCTGTGATTCTCACTGTCAAAGGCTTTTGACAGGTCACAGTAAATGCCAGTAGCCGCAAATCTGTTATCTAATGAATTAAGTACATTCTCACTGTATGTGTAAATAGCCTTCTCCATATTGGACCCCTTAAGGAACCTGGACTGTGACTTGGAAAGTATATTATTTGCAGTCATATGCTTAAGAAGGCACTTAAACACAAGCTTTTGAAATATTTTTGAAAAAAAGGCGATAAAAGTGAATCTGGTCGATAGTTTGGTGGTATCTCTTTATCTCCCTTTTTGTAAAGAGGCTTAACTTCAGCGAATTTTAGCTAGAATGGAAATGTCCCATTGGTAAGAGACTGATTACACAGATGACATACAACTCAGTTGACATGTACACTCTTTGATTAACATCGCTAATATGTTATCATAACTACTAGAATACTTTGACTTTAAGGATTTTACGATGGATGCCTCTTCTATGGGAGAAGTGAGTGTCAATTCCATTTTACTGAAGTTATTTGTAGAGACTGGTATCAGATATCCCATTGTACTGTTTACTGAATTTGATAACTGCAAGCTGTTAGTAACAGAAACAAAGTACTTGTTTAAGAGGTTTGCAATACGACATGCACTTGTTACTAATGTCTCATTTATTTTTAGAGCTAACTGTTCATCTTCCTTTCTGACCTCACCTGTCTCTGTCTTCACTGTATCCCATATAGTTTTTATTCAGTTTCCTGATTTAATTATCTGTTTCTTATAACGAAGGTGCTTAGATTTCTGGATTACTTGCTTCGTTATTTTGAAATATTCTTTGTAATGCTTTATAGTGCTAGCATCAGAGCTGTTCCTAGATAGTAGATACAGTTTACTCGTTTCCCACATGATCCCTTTATTCCTTGTGTAATACATGGTTTATTTTTAGACTTCTGTTTGATCTGAGATACCTTTAGGGGAAAACATTTTCAGTTAAAGAAGTGACTTTATTAATGAATGCTTTGTATTTTCCATTTGAGTCATAAGTATTGTAAACACCCTTCCAGCTCAAGTCTTTGAGCAATCTCCCAAAATTCTCAATTTTTGACTGATTTGTTACCCTTCTGTACTCAAATTTAATAAGCAAGTTTCTACACTTAACGTAAGACGCTGCATGCCATGATCAGAGAGCCCTTTCAGTATTGGTTTTGTGGTATGACTTTTTTCATTAGATTTGTCTATAAAGATATTATCAACAGCAGTCTCAGAGCATTCACATACCCGAATTGCAAAGCTGACAGTAGGAATTAAATAGAATAACAGTCTTACTGATCGAAATAATTGTTCGCTCATAGAGCTTTTCAATAAATCAACATTAAAATCACCAGTAACCACTATTTCCTTGTTTTTGTAGTATGAAACAGAGATTCCATATTTTTTTATGAAGAGGTTAAAGTTTCTTAAAGGTGCTCTGTATATAGTTACTATTATATGGAACTTATTTTGAAATAGTACCTAGGTTGCACAGTCTTCTAAATGATGCTCCGAGCAAAATTTATTAATATTTATATTCTTTAACTAACAGTTTCTGACAAATTTGGTAACTCCTCCTTTGTCCATATTTTCTCTACAGAAGTAAGAGATAACTTAAATCCTGTAACATTTAACATATCTATGCCAGTGGTCAGATGATGTTCAGAGAGGCAGATTATATCAGCTGGATTGCTCAACTCTAATTCTTTAAGACAAATAAGATTTTCATTAAGCTTATGATTCAGTCCTCGCATATTCTGATGCAATAAGGGTAACTGACTATGTGCACTGGCTGAATTAAAACTGGGTGGACCTAATTTTTCTGCCAACTTCTGAACGTCTGCACTTTCTGTTAGAGCTGCTTTCATGAATTGTATGTATTAAATTTTGCTTTCTGGCTGCCTGTTTGATCGATGTGAATGTCTTTGAACCTCTTTTGTTTCTGCCCTCCATACGCCAAAAGCTGCGGTTCTGTCGCCTGTAACCACTGGTAGTTTACCACACGTGACAGCAACCCCCCCCCCCCCCCCAAAATATTTGCTATCCGCCTAGGCATTCCCTTTCCGTGGCTATCAGTCCCACCTAAGAGGAACCACACCAGTATGAGAGCACATACCTGATATAGGCAGCAGTTCCAACTCTAAATTAACTCTCCCGACAAAAGAGTTTAAATGAGACCCGATCATGACGCCTCAGAACACACCCAAGGCTAACACAAGTACGTCTAGTTGCTGAAGCTATCTTTACCAGGTCACATTCAGTTGAATAATTAGGGTCCCTGTCTACGCTGTTGCCTGCCCCACCCACTATTACCACGGTGTCTTCCTCTGCGAAACCTTTTTGCAAAGTGAACCTCCATCTTCTATCACCTGATCCAGACTTGCATTAGGTAGA
This sequence comes from Schistocerca serialis cubense, assembly GCF_023864345.2. Lineage (NCBI taxonomy): Eukaryota > Metazoa > Arthropoda > Insecta > Orthoptera > Acrididae > Schistocerca > Schistocerca serialis. The sequence goes on from NC_064638.1 coordinate 300,792,290, forward strand.
AAAACTGGTGACCTGGTAGCCTGGACCTAATTCATCCTGCAACCGATGGGCGACACCTCTAATATGTGAACTACCTCACAACAAAACTTTCTTTTTCTTCACAACTGTTTCTGACTTCTTACTTCTCAAACACTTTTTGAAAGTTTGTAACATCCTATCTAATCCTGCATCAACTTGTGACTGATCAGTTTCCGACTGTGCCAGCAGATCAAACCTGTTGTCCACATTAACAAAAGAACAATCTGAGAAACTGCTATTCCTATTTCTTCTGCAATTTGTTGTCATTTCCCACCTCTCTCTTCTCTTCTCCCACATTAACATTTCCAGATCTTGTTTTGGCTTATCTAGTTCGGCCTGATAGGCAGCAATCGTCTCCTCCTGTTCCACTATCTTCCTGTCTCTGCAATAAATCCTACAAAACCAAAGAGCCTTGTTCATTTTCTCAATTTCTACGCCATTGCAGTCTCCAGCATGAAAGAAACTGCAACCCCGGAACTAATAATCCTACAGTAAGTCATACACTTCTCACTCACGTAAAACAAATTGTAGCTTTAGTCTAAATTAAACGAGAATAATTTCCTAAATTAGCCAATTAATATCTTAAATTTCTTTAGAATGTTGAGGGCTAAAGCTTAGATACTAACTGAAAACCTTCGGCGAAATAGAAAAGATTATATCTATATCGTTGATGTGACGAAACAAAAGTAAACAAAGAACTGAGCCTACACTTTAGAAACGTTTCACTTATTTCCGAACTTTTTCACTTTGGCTGCTCACTAGAGAGTGGAATGGATAGCGTATAAGAATACACTAACAACACAAACTGTAATTTATTGAATTTTGCATTCAATGGATAGAAGGAAGATAGGTTATTTGAACATATCATCGACGTGCAGTGCAGTGTGTAGACAGCACAGGTTCGGCTGGAGGAAGATCGGAAAGAAAGCCGTTATGGCATTATGGATGGAACCAGACCGTAATTCGTGTAAAATGGTCTAAGAAAACCATAGGAAACCTAAATTAGGATAAGCGCACCGCGCTCATCTAGAATTTGATTTCAATGAGTTGGGAGCAAGCTCTTACCTCCCGTGTACACAGATATTCAGCAATAATTGATATTTACTCCAAAAAGAGAGTTTGTTGCAACGCAGGAAGCGAAGTGTATACTCTGCTTACATCTTTGGTCCGATACTCTCTATGGTTGTTGTATGAAGCCATTACACTAGGTCATGGATTCTTAGAATTTTGCATACGAAATGTATGAATTTCAACATCCAATTCGGAACGACAGTTCCATTTATTCTTAACGTCTTGGTCAGAAACTATATATCAGTATTCTAACAGATCTTTGCGCTGAACTTGCTCAAAAACAACTTTTCACACCGTTTATCATGATACGATTGTGTTAAATGGCTCTGAGCACTATGGGACTTAACTTCTGAGGTCATCAGTCGCCTAGAACTTAGAACTACTTAAACCTAACTAACCTAGGGACATCACATACATCCATGCCCGAGGCAGGATTCGAACCTGCGACAGTAGCGGTCACGCGGTTCCAGACTGAAGTGCCTAGAATCGCTCGGCCACTCCGGCCGGCGGCGGTGTTAAAACCAGTACCTCCAAGCTATCGATAGAAAGGAAATCAAAGATATAATTAATATAGACGAGGAGAGTGGAATGCATGGAGGTGTAAAAGCGGGAGGTGGCGCTACAGAATTACGCTCTATGTTGATTTGAAGCCGGCGCTGCCATGTAGGTAGGCATCAACATTAGCAGACTACTGTTTAAAATTGTTTCTTAATTTCTGTCGTGTTCACGCTACAGTTGTTTTAAATCGAATGTATTGTAGTGCTTTCATGAGTAACACAGCGTCAAGAAGTCAATTACAGACGTTTTTCTGGTCTTAAAGATATATTTGTTCCAGTAATACAATACAACTGGCGTCGTTAAGGTAACTTTCTTTGTGTTATGTGTTTCGAAAACCTCCAGCGTTTTCCTTAATACGGAATGACGAAACTGATTTTCCGTCTACTTCGTCTTGTGGAAAATACAGGCAATATATTTTGCTATGTTTGAACGGTTTGCAGTATTTCCTTTTCACAGCGTTTAGCAAGAGCGCTCTTCCAGTTTTACTGACGGGAAATCTAAAGTCAAATTACAGAAATAAAACCATTACAGTAGAAGTAATCAGCGCAGGTAAAACTCATGCATGTAAAAAATATCGCTTAAAAAGTTGAACGAATCCGCTTACGAATTAAATGTTTCGTTTACACTTTAGACACAGGTGGCCAGCGACTGTTCACCGCTGACGCTGTACCATAGGGGGAAAGTACTGTCGTTGAGTGACTGTAGGAAGATACAAGATGACATAGACAGTATTTCGATTTAGTGTGATAAATGGCTTAAACGTGGAATAGTGTAAGTTAGTGTAGATGAGTAGGAAACACGTATCTGTAAATTGCAAATGCAGTATTGGCGGTGTGCTCTAACTATCATTAGTTATATTTCTTACCATAGTGTTGCAAAGTAATATGAAATGGAACAAGCACGTACAGTCGACTGTAGGCAAGGCGAACGGTTGGCTTTAGTTTAATGGGAGAATTTTAGGAAAATGTAGCTCATGCACACTAAATCGAGGTGCAACCCATTTTAGAGTAAACGTCGAATGACTGGGGTCACAGTCAGATCGGATTAAACGAAGACGTTGAATCGTGGCGCTATATTTTTTACTGGTAGCTTCGATCAGCAGGTGGGTGCTACGGAGATGCTTTGTGAACTCTTTTCGCGAAACGCTATGGAGAAAATTTAAAGAACCGACATTTCAGACTGACTGCATGACGATTCTTCACCAGTAATGTACGTTCCACCTCAGGACCGTTATGACAAGAGAAATTAGGACTTACATGGGTGCCTATAGACAGTCGTTTTTCCCTCGACTCACTTGCGTTTGCAACAGGAAAGGGGATGATTGATTGTGATACAAGGTACCCTGCGCCATTCGCTGCATGGTCTGCTGGCGCAGTACGTTACAATGCTACTCGTTGCGGGCAAGATATTATCCATCCCCAATCAAGTAAATCAGTTTCTATGAATGACTTTAAATTTTAGTGCGGCTCGGTTAGTCAAAAGGGGTTGGTCATGCACTGTTGCTTTCAAGCATTAATCGGTGTGTAGATTATGAACCCCGTTCATTGGCACAGGCCTCAGCGAACATGAAAATAAATAAATGAAAAATAAATAAACAATGAAAACCAATGGGTAACCAACATGAAGTAATGACGAGGAATAATAATGTGGACCATGATGAATGGTTTAAACTATTGAGCATATGCTTATTCAGATAAGTACAAATGCGAACGCTGGTCTCACATCTACCGATAGTTCAGCACAAAAGCGACTGATGGAAAAATATATATATATATATATATATATATAGTTTTAAGTGTGCTGCTCTTCTGTTGGCAGCGCTGTGTAGCGCTTTGCATTGGATCTCTGACTGCGCTTTCTCTGTAAGAGACTTTGTGGCTGGTTGGACTCTTAGTCGGAAGTTAATCGCCAGTAATGTTGGGCAGCTGGAAGTTAGTCGCCAGCAGTGATGGAAGTACTGTTGGGCAGTTGGAGGTGAACATCCAGCAGTGATGGATGTTACATGTGAGAAGTTAGCATTGATGGAGGGTAGAGGTCTGAAGTGTTAGCGTAGGCTAACGATCTGTACATGTTCGACTTGGAGACTGAATATTATTCATGATTATATACCTTTGTACAAGACGTAAATGACGATTTATATTCGTGTTTGAACTGGATGTCACTTTATTAAGGTAAAAAATACATTATTTGGTTTGCAACAAAATCTTTCCTTTGATAACCACATGCATATTAGTAGTTAGTGCCTTCAGTACTTTGAATCTTTTATTTAACTGACAGTATTGACGCTCGTTGTATTCCAGTTGTTGACGTAATGAAGATTTTTGTGAGGTAAGTGCTTAATGAAATGTATAAGTTATTGTTAAGATTTCTTTTTAGTCAGGGCCATTCTTCTGAATTAATTATTTGAAGTCAGGTTGTAATTTCTTGAGCAGTCAGATTGCGTTGCGCTAGAATATTGTGGGTCAGTGTTGACGTGATAAGAGAAAGTAAAGAGAAAGTAGGCTTAGTACGTTTAGCTTTACACTGCCGTTTCAGAATCAAATAACGTAGCAGTTTCATCTTCTCAGTCATTCTGCAATTTATGTACAGATACACTCATTTAAACAAAGAAGTTTCATAGTGTACACAGAGCATTAACAGACAGTAGTGAGTGCAGAATTAGTACTTGCAGCTGCGCAACAAAATCACGAAAGCTGTAGCCAAAATCTTAAGGACCAACAGCTTAGAGGCTCGTTAGTATTCGTTGCGAAATTTAATGTTCATTAAGGCTGTTATCACGACTAAAACCTTTCAAGTTTATTCCATTAATGAAAATACACAACGCAGCAAATCTTCTATACTTTCAGTTCGCTACAAGTATTTAAACAGCAAAATATTTCTCACGGTCTTAAAATATTCAATAACTAAAATTTGGGTTGTGGTTTTAACTTCATCACCATTCAGATTTCTGAAAATTTTCGAAGTCATGCACTCACTGACACCAAAACATTCTAAGTCGAAATAAGACATTTAAACCCAAGCGGCTCTCCGGCCACATGCCAGCCTTACTAAACAAACCACCCACCAACAAAACACCCAGGGAGTTGTCTTGATTG